>NC_134498.1:33020428-33102237 GCF_040206685.1 Ascaphus truei
GTTAGTGGAGTCTCAGCCTGTGCAGGTGCTGATATAGTGTGCAGCCAGTCCTGCTGTGGTTTCATCTTCTCCCATGTTCTCTGTCTCTTAGGCCTCGCTCAGACAGGACGTGTTGTGACGTGCGCACGTCCGTCGCAATTTCTGGTTGTGCGGTGGTAGTTTTCAAACTGAAAAATGTGAGTGCAATTCCTACACTGCTACATCCAATTCATCAATATTGAAGAGACACTTTTGTGTCTCTATTCTGCGTTCCCCTTTCGGTACCTGCGCTCCCCAGGTTTTCTGAAGATCTCTACATTTGTTGAGTTTGGGAACAAATTCTGAAAAAGGGTATTATGTAAAACAATATCGCTTAAATTCACTAAAGTCACAGATGATTTAGCATTTAAATATTGTACTTTTTAGCACTATTCTACTAGGAGCGCCTGTTCTACACTTTGTGCACCCCTGAAATAAGCATATAGTCTGCAGAGAGGAACAAATGAAAATGGTGTAAAAGAAAGGATCACCCAAAAAGGGATAGTACTGATGATCCCACGGGTCCTCGTACGTCAATGCTGCTGCTGCTGCAGCTCCCGTATAGTACACATCACAGTGTCGGCGACATCAGCAGGACGCGTGAATCCCGCGTCTCAGCCTGGAACACTTGCCCCTTCCCTTCTGGCGACCGGATCTCACGTCGTCCCACTCTCACAGGCAGCCCAAACCGCGTGAAGGGATGTATCGGGGCTTTTGACCTATGTAATGCAGGTACATCTGACGTATCCTTTTCTTGAGACAGTTGTCACACGGTATCTGATGAAAGTTCCTGTGTGGACCTGAAACGTTGGTCTCTTTTATTTCTAAAATAAATTTAAACTGTTGTCAAATAAATTGTAAATAGAGCTAGGGTTGCCAGGTGACTTGGACACATATACTGGACACAAAGGTGAAAGGTGTGACGTGCTCACACACATACACACACTCTCTCACCTACCACTGCTCCATGCTGTTTCCTCTCCTTGACCCCACCCCCAGGCTCCTGACACCTCTGCCTGATTGGCTGCATTACCCAGCACAAGCCAATGATGATGAAGGAAGCTGCCAGCCCCCTAGCAACAGCCCTGCTCTCTTTTTGCTCTGTGAAATTCTGCGCCCCTCTCTCCCCTCCCCCCCCCCCCCCCCCCCACCCAAGCCGGTCAGATCACTGTCCAGAGAGGTAATACCGATATATACATACATGTCCAGTATTTCCTCTCATTTTTTACTGGACAGTGTCGAAATACAGGACAGTCTGGGTCAATACTGGACATCTGGCAACCCGAAAACTGTAGAGCCCTAGTTTATTTTGGGGGAAATGGACCATCTTTTCTGGTTTTTGATGCATACTGTGTTGGTCACACATTTTGGACTTGTCCCCTATAGATGTTTCCTCCCCTTATCTTTTTTTCTACGTTATCACTCACTACCTGACATGTTGATGGATACATTTTAACGGTACATTAGTGATGATGTTGATGCACGCGTTCATGTTCATGGTTTCTTTTCCGCACTATGGCCACGAGTTTGACGCCGGCCACCATTTGTACGTGGCGTCTTTCAGCTCCCTATAAATGTGCTTATTTGAGCGGTCACACGGCGCCGATTATCTTGACGAAGGCCCGTGGGGAGGCTGAAACTTTGGCTATTTAATAAACAATCATTTATTCACCAGTGCCTGTTCAGGGTGTGTCCTCCCTGATTAGTACTTCAGAGTACTTATCTGACGAGGCACTCGACCCCTTACTACTGCAATATGGTCCGGTCAGACACAATTTGGATAGTCATATTACATGCTGCTTCACGAAGAATAAAACAAGTCACAATCATTGTTGCATGTTAGTGAGATTGCTGAAGTCACATGCCCTAATAGGCACAGACCAACACCTAATAAGTGTCATTTATTCTGAAAATGTTGTATGGGTTACTGGGATATACCACAAAATTAGCACAAATCGGAGAAACTGCAGAGAATAACCCCTTAAACATGGCTGACCCCTTAAAGCAGCAATACTACATTTCCACTTTTTTTTCTTCTCTGTATATGTAAAGCAGGTGGCAATGTATTATTCTACATTCTTACCTAAACTGGAAATCGCTTGGTGCTCCTGTTATAAATCTATCAAAATCCTGATTGTGTGCCTAACGTAATGGCTGCCTTTCAGTTTCAATCAATACGTTAGCCAGTGTCACTCAGCAGCTACAATGTATCCTAATATTACAAAGGTAACATGATCTATTGTTACAGTTTTGCAGCTCAAACTGCTGGGAAAATTGGCGACAAATTATCACAAACAGGAAAGTTACAAAGATCTCGCACTGCTTGGGAGGTGTGCTAAAACGTGCTATAGATATCAAAGGATGCTCTGTATATTAAAACTCATTAAAAATAGCCATAAATAATAATTTAAAAAAAATAGTCACTATTATCTAATACTACAAAACTGGTTTATTTAAATAAAAAATAAAAAACACAGAAGATTGCACATGTTTTGCTGCTTTAAACATGTCCCTGCCCTTAGTACGTTTTGTTCCTAGGTGGGAATGACCCCGTACAAACATGTCACTGCCTATCTGGATAACAATGTGATTGCTTGTGCTATATACTGTGCTAGTTACGTATATATTTTGTGTGCTTCATGTATATCTTTTTCTCAATAAAAAAATATTTAAAAAAAATAAAACATGTCGCTGCCATTAGTACACTTTGGTCGGAGAGACTGATGCCTTAAACAGGCTGCCATAATAAAAGAAAAAAAAATAATGCTAGATAAGGTGTTACAGGCCTTGGATAATGAATAATCCTATATCTGTATTGGTAGGATTCCCCACATATCACACAGACCCCACCCCGTTATGCGATGAGAACAATAGCTCAGTTTTATTCCCCCCGGGAAGGATGCTGAAACCCTCGACCAATCAGAACAAAGAGGGGGGAGCCTTAGAATAAAAGCTATTTCTAGGAAGGATGCAGCAGCAGACGAGAGACGCTGCGGGACACTGCACAGAGGTGACACCACGCGGTCTTTATTTATTTTATCTAGACACGGGAGAAAATGCTTTATGTTTGAATGGGATTTCTTTTCCCCTTTGCTAAATCTGTTGCCGTTGCGCAGATGGGAGATTTTGACAACCAAGATGGTTGTACATAATAGGGACAAAATGAAAGGGTCAGGTCCACGTAGGAGCAAAGTGACCTAATAACAGGGACGTACTGAATGGGTTGAAGTGTCAGTCCCACGTAGGATCAAAGAGACCTAATAACAGGGACGTACTGAATGGGTTAAAGGGTCAGTCCCACGTAGGATCAAAGCAACCTAATGACAGTTACATGATTAATGGGTTAATGGGTCAGTCCCACGTAGGAGCAAGTGACCTAATGACAGTGACATGTTTAGTGGGTTAACGGGTCAGTCCCACAGAAGAGCAAAGGGACCTTGTGACAGTGATGTGTTTAATGATTTAAAGGGTCACAGAGGGACAAAGTGACCAAGTAAAATAATGTCTACCTGCATAGTGCAACACGCACACACAGAAAATGCTCCTAAACCCTAGAGCTAACAATCTAAGGCTGCGACCAGGGTTACAGCAGCCGTGCGGAGGCGCGCTGAGGGAAAGCGGGTGCTTTCCCTGGCCTTGGTTCGTGCGCCGTCCGGGGGCGTGGGCCAGTGACGTCACGGAGCTGGTTCGCCCTCATTGGGCTAACCGCTCACGTGACCGGCGCTGCGCTCCCTAAAAATGTTATAAGACCTACGCTTCCGCACGTTTGCGTAAGCGTGCATGAGCCCCTGCTAAAGCCGCTCTCATTGCGGCTGCCGGGGCTCACTGGTAAGCGAGAGCGCGCCTCAGCGCGGGTCAGCGGGTAAGCGCTGACCCTGGACTCAGCCTAAGAAGTGCCATGTGCAAAAAAGCTACGAGAAAATCCACTTGAAACGCAACGAGACTGCTGCTTCCTGCAGCTCAGCAGGCTCTGGCAGTGAAGCAGTTAACCGGGGGTTGGGAGGGGGGAAGCGAATCTGTTACACTGAGAAACAAAATACCCCAGTTTAACATCAAAATGTCAGTTTCCTGTCAGTGGTGGTGTCTGTCACTTTGTTACCCTGTCACTGTCACCCTGAGTACATTCCCAGCAGCAGAACCCACCCATAGCCGGGGACGGGGAGGGAGGAGGGGAGGGTGGGCGGAGGGGAGGGGGGGGGGACAAGAATAGGTGTATGTATTTATAATTGTATACAGAACCAACCATGTGTGCAGGGCATTGCAACATTACTATAGCAGGTATATACTGTACATTACTATAGCAGGTATATACTGTACATTACTATAGCTGGTATATACTGTGCATTACTATAGCTGGTATATACTGTGCATTACACACAATGGGAATAAGTGCAACAGGAAAATGACAACATACGGCTAAAGGAGAACAGAAAGTGAATCCCTGCACTTCTCCCATTGAGCTAACAATATATGGTGAAAAATACACATTTTTTTTTATAACTTAAATTTTTTATTGCGTTTTGCAGATATATAGTACAACATAACATAAAATATAATTCATTGTGTGACTGATAGATATTTAAACATATGAAACAGGTTTGGTGAGATCGCACGGCTTTTCGGGCCCTAATGGGCCGGGCGACTCACTTTGAACTGGAAAGTTAACTGAACAATCTTGTGTATGGTATAAATAATAAAGTAATAAAATGATATTGACAAAGAAAATAAATACAAAAAAAAAAATACAAAAAAAAGGGGGGGGGGGAGGGAAGGTAAAAATACACATTTTACACCTAAGTCTGTAAGACAAAGGAGACTTTTGGTTGCATATTTTGATCAAATAATGACGAGCCTGCTAACCAACGTCAAGGTAAGTCTCAATAGCAGGTCCCTGCATACAAATTCTACTGAATTATGTGAAATACTAAAGCATATGCTTCTGTGACTTTGTGCAATTCAAAACTGGTATATCAGTAACAACACTCACATATAGGCAAGTTTTAGGACACTCACTACTTGTGATGTGGAAAGTGACATAAAAAGTGACATAAAAAGTTAATTTGCCAAAACCAAAAGTCCTTTGTCATACAGACTTAGGTTTAAAATGTATATTTTTCACCATATATTATTCGCTCAATGGGAGAGGCGCAGGGATTCACTTTCTGTTTTCCACATACGTACGGCCAATTCTTTTGCCAGCTGCAGGCTCCCTGCACGAGGAAGGGCGGCAAATATATATATTTGTTTTACATAAGGCTAAAGGAGACCCTGCTCCAAGGGGCTTACAATCGATGGCTGTGGCCAGGCAGGGAGCGAGCGCGCTGACGCTCTTGCGCGGTGACGTCACGCGTTCTGCTCGGCCGGGCAATTTGTGGCCGGCTAGGTGCGTGCAAAGGGGGGTCATCGGGGGGGGGGGGGGGGGGGCGCGGCCATGACGTCACGGAGCTGGTTCGGGCCCGTTGGGCGAGCCGCTCACGTGACGCGCCAGCGAGCGCGCAAATCGTTTAATGAGAAGCTTCTTTTAAGATTTGGATTTGAATGTGGGAGGTGAAGGTTACTGGTCAAATATTGAGCGGAAGAGAGTTCCATAGGTAGGGAGGGATTAGGGGGAAAGGTTTAAGATGGGTGAGGGGTCTAGAGGTAAAGGGGAAAAAGATGAGACACAAGAAGTATTCATAGCACTACTCTACAGCCACTATCGACAAGTTGCTGACTGCCGAAATAACACAATAATAAAACAATATAAAGCAATCACTATCAAAATATACAACCATTACATCTAAATCTGCACCACACCACAGGTGCAGCACTCTGATCTGCCCTCCAGGTGAGCAAAAGAGCGTCCAATGTCCATATAATCCTAATGAGTGTGCGCTACTCCAGGGGTGCGCAAACTGGGGGGGGATTTTTTTGGGGTGCGCGGCAGTTGCAGAAGCCCAGTTCTCTTCCCCGAGGCATTTAAATAAATGCCGGGGGAACCGCTCGAGGCCTCCGCAACCTCAACTTACCGGTATTCAGCTGGCTTCTGGATGCATTGCTATGGCAACGCCGAGGGGGTCATGTGACGTGCGTGGCGCCATGGTAACGCACGTCAAATGACACAGCAGGGTCATGTGACGCGTCGCCATGGTAACGCGCATCAAATGACGCCGCGGGGTCACGTAACGTCACATGACCCACGACATCATATGACGCCAGTTCACAGGAAGGGGAGGGGGGCCCTAGGGCAGGCAGGGGGTTGCAGCGCAGAAACTTTGCGCACCCCGGCGCTACCCTGCACCAATAGTGGACAAACAAGACCGACCCAACAGAGACACAACATATAACAACCTACAAATAACATGAGAAAACTACAAATGGGGAGAAAAGGGGGAACAAAAAAGGGAGACCAATAGTGTAATACTAAAATATGAAATATATATTGGTAGCAAGAACGGTATCTTGATCACTCTCAAAGAAACTTGAATAAGAAGCATGGCAATGAAGAGGCTTGTGGAGTCGCGGGCTTCTCCATTGGCGTTTCAGGTGAATATGCTGGGCAGTAGACCCCGGTACTTTAAACTGCAGTTTTTTATGTAATCGTGGCGTCTACGCTTAGGCGTTCTCCAAATCGCATCTATTTACTCTGGCTCTTGTGACTGGTTCGCTCTCCGATCGCTCTTTAGGAAGAGGAGCTGACTGGAGAGCTGGTCCTGGTGAATTGATTCTGGTGAGATCATCGTGGGCGGTTGTTCGAGAAGATCGGAGAGACAACCAGTAAGCCAATTGTGGGACCACTAGTGCAGTGTATAGAACAGGTGAGTGGTACTGAGACCTGGAACGTAGGACAAGTGAGACGCACATCACATGCCCCTATCCGTAAGAGGTGGGGGAAATAGACTTGTCTTGGTTGTCCAGTATCGCTGCAGACTAGCGCTCTTTTTAGGATTGTATGGACAAAACGATGAGACAACCTTGGGTTGAGCGTAAGAGACAAGTAGGTGTGTAACGAAAGATCAGGGTTGAAATATATGGAGGTGCAAAGGGGTGTAAAGAGAGATCAGAGTTGAGATATATGGAGGTGCAAAGAGGTGTAACGAAAGATCAGGGTTGAAATATATGGAGGTGCAAAGGGGTGTAAAGAGAGATCAGAGTTGAGATATATGGAGGTGCAGTGTAGCGCCTTAAAAGTAAGGAGGAAGATTGTGCAGTTTCTATGGAAATTAATAGGAAGCAGCAGAGGTAGTTCAGGAGATCGGAAGCTGATTCACGCCTAGAAGAGCAGGAGATGATTCGGGCTGCAGCATTTTGATTGGATTGTAAAGGAGAGCGGCGTGAGGCAGGA
Source organism: Ascaphus truei (assembly GCF_040206685.1). Taxonomy (NCBI): domain Eukaryota; kingdom Metazoa; phylum Chordata; class Amphibia; order Anura; family Ascaphidae; genus Ascaphus; species Ascaphus truei. Next base: position 33,027,771 of record NC_134498.1, read on the forward strand.
AGGCCAGAAAAATAAATGTTACAGTAATCAATACGGGAGAGAACAAGGGCGTGCATTCGTGTTTTAGTGGTAGTGGAACATGGGAAGGGGCGTCTCTTAGCAATACTGCGAAGGAAGCGGCAAGATTTAGCACCAGTGTTTATATGTGGGGGAAAAGGAAAGAGAGGTGTTGAGTGCAACCTCTAGGCAGCGTGCGTGCGAGACTGGGTGGATAGTCGTGTTATTGACTGTAACAGAGAATGGGACCTGGTTTAGGAGGGACTATGAGAAGTTCTGTCTTAGCCATGTTAAGCATGAGGCGACGAGGGCCATCCAATCAGGGACAGCTGTTAGGCAATCTGTAATTTTTGATTGGACTGCGGGTGTAAAGTCAGGCCTAGATGAATATAATTGTGTATCATCGGCATAGAGATGATAGTTGAATCCAAAGGCGTCAATTAGGTCACCAAGTGGGAGGGTATATCGAGAGAAGAGTAAGGGGCCTAAAACTGAGCCTTGAGGGACACCTACAGAGAGTTCCACGGAGGTCGAGGAAGGGTTGGCGTAAGAAACAAAGAAGGAACGGTGAGAGAGGTAGGAGGAAAACCGGGAGAGGGCAGTGCCACGGATGCCAAGCGAGTGAAGAATGTGAAGGAATATCAGAAGCTGAGGAGAGATCAAGAAGACTCAGAATGGAGTAGTTTCCTTTAGATTTGGCAATATTGAGGTCACTAGCTACTTTGGTGAGTGCAATTTCTGTAGCGTATGCTGTGCGGATGGGGGTCAATTAGGTTGCGGGAAATAAGTAGGCCAAAAATACTTGAAGCTCTGAATACTGAATGTTCCAGGCGTTTAGTAGCAAAAGGCAGGAGGGAGACAGGGCGATAGTTAGAAGGGGCTGTAGGGTCTGGGCAGGCCTGTGAAACTCAGAATAGGTTGGCAGCCAATTCTTAAATCTGACTGTAAGACTAGCACCGCATCATCCGAGGGGCGGAACGAAAGAAATAGTCACTATAACCTACACGCACACTTTATTCCTGAATACAAAGACTACGAGTATCCGCGGAGCTACTCTACAACAATTATAAACAGAATGATTAATATATCCACAAAAGAGAAGCGCAAGCTGCCATGGTGAAGTACGTATAAATGTGTTTACTCAAGATATAGAAAACAGATGTACCCTTACATAGGGAAAAACATTAAAAGCATACAGAACCAGTGAGGAGCATCCGTCTGTGACCCGTCCCCCGGAGATGGTGTCACCATCAGAACCTTCTGAATAATCGTCTGAATATTCTCTCTCAGGTACAGGGGAGGAGGACTCGGGCCCCTTCCCTACTATATACATGTTAATACATCTAAGGAAATAAAGAGGGGTTACAGATAGATATAGACATATAGCTATAGACAGACAGATATATAGACAGATATATAGATAGATAGATAGATAGATAGATAGATAGATAGATAGATAGATAGATAGATATAGACAGACAAAGGTAATTGTGTATATTATAATGGTATCCGATAACTAAGCAGGGAAAAACACATTTATATCTATAAACTAGAACATTCAGTATCCAGCCGCAATCCTAATCATTTCACCATCACTATATAGGGGTTTCTTGTGGATCCCTGGGTTTTATATCTTGTTTTCAACTCCTTTAATTGTAAGCTCTGCCAGACAGAAATATCCTTCCAGCAATGTTTAAATCAGTATCATTCCGGGCGCTGTATACATTCACACTGACAATATCTGTGCCCAACCCCTCTGCTGGACCGCTGCACCCACCACTCTCTGCAAAGACTCACTCCCTCAATCCCTCTCTTCCCCCTTGCTTGCAGGTCTGTAGACAGTGCTGAAGAGCTGACAATCTTATCTGAGCAGTGTGTGCGGGGCAGCTGAATACACAGTTCTCCTAGCTTGCAGAGCTGGCGATCTAATTGTCTGAGTCACAGGGACATAGTGACTAATCTGAAGGTCCGACAACAATTGCCTTGGTTGGAAGGCAGAAGCCCCGGGTGGGGCAGTCTGGTATGGAGGACAAAGATGCCCCTTGCGAGGGTGGTTGGAGAGTTGGGGGTTACTCGGTGGGAGCAGTCTCCACCTTCCTCTCCACGGTCCTCACCTTCCCCATCTACAAGACTATCTTCCGGCAGCAGCTTCACACAATGACCATTAGAGAGGCCACCCGCCAACTGGGCACAGAGGGTATCACCCACCTCTATCGCGGCCTGGGACCTCCTCTCCTGGCTAAGACGGTGCAAGGCACCCTGCTCTTCGGCACACAGGGGACCATCCAGCATCGCCTCTCCGGTGGGAACCCAAGGCCCAAGCATCGCTGCCTCTCTGGCCTCCTCTCAGGGGCGTTGGAGGCCACCCTACTGACACCCTTTGAGCGAGTACAGAATGTCCTGCAGGACGGGCGTAAGAATATCCGTTTCCCCTCTGCCAGCTCCATCCTGAGGGAGTTCTGGTCCTACCGTGGCCACGCCTGGTTGAGGCATGGTATCTACAGAGGCTTCACCCCCATCCTCGCCCGCAACACACTGGGCAGCGCTCTCTACTTCTCCTCAAAGGACCCTCTAAGAGACGCCCTGAGCGTCCGTGGGCTGCCGACCTGGATGCCAGCTCTGGGGTCTGGTGCAGTCAATGGGGCTCTCACCTCACTGGCGCTGTACCCGCTCAGTGTCCTGGTGTCCAACATGCAGGCGGAGGTTGGCAGGGTGTTGCCACGGGTAAGGGTGGTGGCGGGCGTGGTATGGGCGCATTGCGGGGGGAGAGTCTCCTTGCTTTACCGTGGGGCCTCCCTCATCGCTCTGCGCTCCTGCGTCACCTGGGGGGTGACCACCGCCATTCACGACACGTTGACCAAGCGAGGAGGACAGGGTTTGTAGGCACATCGGGAGGGTCCTGGAGGATGGAGGAATCATTACAAATGGGTCCTATACAGGAGCAAAGTGACCTAATGACAGTGACTTGTTTAATGGGTTACACTACAGGGTCAGTCACACATAAGAGCAAAGTGACCTAATAACAGGGACGTGTTTAATGGGTTAAACCAGGGGTGTCAAACTCACTTCATATGAGGGACCTGATTAGAATTCATTGTACTTCATTTGGGCTGTACGTACCACAAATGTTTACAATACGCAAATAAACCAAATATTTCATTTCACATGCCCCCCTCCTCACCTGCTTCTCCACCACATGCTCCCCTCCTCAACAGCTTCTCCCCCACATGTTCCCCTCCTCAACAGCTTCTCCCCCACATGCTCCCTTCTCACCAGCTTCTCCCCCACATGCTCCCCTCCTCACCAACTTCTCCCCCACATTATCCCTCCTCACCAGCTTCTCCCCCACATGTTCCCCTCCTCGCCAGCTTCTCCCCCACTTGCTCCCCATCTCACCAGCTTCTCCCCCACATGCTCCCCTCCTCATCTGCTTCTCCCTCACATGGTCCCCTCCTCGCCTGTTTCTCCCCCACATGCTCCCTCCTCACCAGCTTCTCCCCCACATGCTCCCCTCCTCATCTGCTTCTCTCTCCCATGCTCCCTCCTCACATCTGCTTCTCCCCCACATATTCCCCTCCTCACTCGCTTCTCGCCCACATGCTCCTGCGTCACCTGCTTCTGCCCCACATGCTCCCCCCTTCACCAGCTTCTCCCCCACCTGCTCCCCTCCTCACCTGCTTCTCCCCCAAATACTCTTCTTCTCACCTGCTTTTCCTTTACATAACATCTCGCCGGATTCTCCTGTACATAACCCCCCCCCCCTTCTCTCTCACTCTTCCCCATCTTTCTCTCTCACTCTTCCTTCTCTAGCCCCCCTCCCCTCTCTCTCTTACTACCCCCTCCTCTCTCTCTTATTCCCCTCCTCCCCTCTCCCCTCTCTCTCTCTTCCCCCTCCTTCTGTCTCCCCCTCCCTCTCTCTTACCCCCATTTTCCTCTTTTATCCTCCCCTCGCCCCACCTTCCACCTTACCTCCCCCCACCTTCCACCTTACCTCCCCCTCTCCCTCTTACCACCAACACCTCCCCCCTTCTCTCTCTCTTAGGCTGGGCCCATTGTGCCTTCGCCCGTGCGGAGGTGCGCGCGTCCGTGACTTCACTCGGGTGCGTTTTACGGCCATGGTATGTGCGCCGTCCGTGGGCGTGTCTAGGGGCGTGCCAGTGACATCACAGAGCTGGTTCACCCTCATTGGGCGAACCGCTCACGTGACCAGCCTGTCGCGCCAAGATATCAGTTTCAACTGATTTCTTGCGCAACGCGCGCCCCCTCCCAATTCCGCGCGCCCGCAAGCCGCATGGACGCGAACATTGCCTTATGGCGGCAGCCTGTTCGCTCAGCGTGCGGCCGCGTCCGCACGGTCTCCGATACCATGGCCCCAGCCTTACCCTGAACAGCGGTGTCCCCCCAGCGCTGATTATGGTGGAGCGGGGAGAAGCAGAGGCGAGAAATTAAGCGCACTGACACGTGGTCCTGCATATGGAGCACTAGTATTGGCCGGGCAAGCCTCGCAATAGTGCCTGCTGCAGTCAAGCGCGGCAGCCGCGTGTGACAGCGACGGTGCCAGTGCAGGACCCTCCCCCACGCCGGCTCTCCCAAACAGTGTGTGGAAATGCCGCCCAATGGAGGACCTCTGGTCCTTTTCTGCCGGCCGGACAAAAGCGCTCGGGGGGCTGAATGCGGCCAGCGGGCCTTATGTTTGACACCCCTGGGTTAAGGGGTCAATGTTTATTGGGACTGTCCTGTAGTTGCAGTACTACACTGTGACACAGGAGGGAGCTGTACTGCAAGTTACTGCTCCTGTCACCATTCGGGATGTCCCAGTCTCGCAGGGAAGAGGACAAGTACAGGACTTACATTTTTTGTAGTAACTCAATAGGGGGGTGGGGAGGGGGTCTCACTTATTCGGAGGGTGGTGTCACTCGTTGGTCTAGTCTCACTCATTGGAAGGCAGTCTCACTCATTGGAAAGCAGTCTCACTCATTGGAAAGCACTCACTTAGTGGAAGGCAGTCTCACTCATTGGAAGGCAGTCTCACTCATTGGAAGGCAGTCTCACTCATTGGAAGGCAGTCACTCATTGGGACAGTCTAACTCATTCGGAGGGTGGTGCCACTCATTGGTCTAGTCTCCCTCATTGGGGAGCAGTCTGACTCATTATAGAGCGGTCTTAATCATTGGAAGGCAGTCTTACTCATAAATTAGCCAAACTAATTATAGATCAGTCACTGAGTGGTGCTCTCACTCACTGGAGGGCAGTCTCACTGATAGACTGCCCCATATGATTGAGACTGCTCTAAGAAATGTGTGCACAGTCTCATTCAGAGGACAGTCTCACTCATTAGAGGGCAGTCTCAATCATTGTAATGCAGTCTCACCAATTAGAGGGCAGCCTCACTCACAGGAGCAGTCTCACTCACTGGAGGTCAGTCTCACTCATTGGGGGCTCTCACTCATGGTGCCGTCTAATTCACTGGAGTACAGTCTCACACCTTTAGTGGAGCAGTCCCACTCATTATGAAGGCAGTCTCATTCAGTGGGATAGAAAAACTAATTATAGAGCAGTCTCAATCATTGAGGGGTGCTCTCACTTACTGGGAGCAGTCTCACTCACTAAAGGGGAGTCTCATTCATGTGGGTGCAGTTTCACTCATTAGAGGGCAGTCCCAATTATTGGAGAGCAGCCTCACTCACAGAGGCACTCTTACTCACTGGAGAGCAGCCTCACTCACAGGGGCACTCTTACTCCCTGGAGGTCAGTCTCACACTTATTGTAGAGCAGCCTCACTCATTGGAGAGCAGAATCACTCACAGGAAGCAGTCCCACACCTTTTGTGAAGCAGTCTCATTCACTGACAGTACAGTCTCACTCATTATAAGGCAGTCTCAGTCAGTCACTTAGATTGTAAGCTCTTAGGGGCAGGATCTCCCTGTGCAGTATGTTGTCATTGACTTGCTGCTCTTACTCCTCCTGTTTGTAATGTATTTACCTTGTATTGTCATTTTGTACAGCGCTGCGTACAGTGTTGACACTATATAAATAAAATTATACATATATACATTATGGGGCAGTCTCACTCACTGGAAGGCAGGTTCACTCATTGGCGAGCAGTCTTATCCATTGGCGAGCAGTCTCATCCGTTGGAGAGCAGTCTCCCTCACGGGGTAGGGCAGTCTCACTCATTATGGGGCAGTCTCATTCATTGGAAGGCAGGTTCACTCATTGGCGAGCAGTCTCATCCATTGGAGGGCAGTCTCCCTTATGGGATAGGGCAGTCTCACTCATATGGGCGGGGAGCAGTCATACTTATTGAGCAATGTCACTCATTAGAGGGCAGTCTTAATCATTGTGGAGGCAGTCTCACTCACTGGAATGTAGGTTCACTCCTTGGAGTTCAGTCTCTCTCTGTTTGGGGACAGTCTCACACATTGGAGGGGCAGTCTCATGCATTGGAGTTATGGTTGCCAGGTGGCTTATCTAAAAATACTGGACACAATGGTGAAAGGTGCGGCACGCTCGAGACACACACGCACACACACACACACACCCCTCTCACCGCTCCATGCTGTTTCCTCCTCTCCTGGGCCCCACCCTCAGGCTCCTGACACCTTCTCCTGATTGGCTACATTACCCAGCAGCAGCCAATCAGGATGGAGGAAGCTGCCCAGCCCCCTATAAACAACCCTGCTCTCTCCCTGCTGAGGGAAATCCCGCAGCCCCCCAAGCCGATGAGGTCACTATGTCCAGAGAGGTAATATCGGTATACACATACATGTCCAGTATTACCGCTAATGTTTTACTGGACAGTGACCAAATACAGGACAGTCTGGGTCAATACTGGACACCTGGCAACCCTAATTGGTGTGTGGTCTAACTCAGGGGTATGCAAACTTTTTGCCCTGCGCCCCCCTTCCTGCTCTCCCCTATTGCTCGCGCCCCCTTACCTTGTCTCAAGCGTCAAATGACACCGTGGGGTCATGTGACGTCACGTGACCCCGCGGCGTCATTTGATGCTGCGTTGTCATGGCGATGCGTCGCCCGAAGCCGTCTCAGTCAAGGTAAGGGAACTTGCAAGGTCCCCCGGCATTTGATTTAAATGCTTTGGGGAAGAGCGCGGGGCCTCTGCAAACGCTGCGCCCCCCCAAAAAAATCTCCCCCCCTCCAGTTTGCGCACCCCTGTTCTAACTCATTGAAAAGAAGTCTCAGTCTCACTTATATTATTGGAAGGCAGGCTCACTCATCAAATCCTGACATCTGAGCTTTATAAAAAAATAATTGAATGCTACAATTATTTTCTCATTTGCACTTTTAATTACAGCAAATAAAAGTATCAGTTGAGAGCACATTCACATGTCTCAGACAGGTCTGCAACCCTGCCCTTCCCCATTATCTCTTAGCATACAGTGCTTCCAGTGCAGCCAGGGATTCTGGGTAATGACATGCAAATGAGCACACACCAAATCTGACAATTCGGTGACATATATCCTGGATTATCTGGATTAATCAGATCATCCTACAGTATATTAATATTAACCCTCCCTGATAATCTGCAGCCAGGAGATCACCCTACATTAGCTATAAACCAAACACTGTCTGAGCCTGTCCCTGATGATCTGCAGTCAGGAGCTCACCCCACGTTAGATAGAAACCCCACAGTGTCACTCATAAATAAGTGTTGAGCACAGTGCACGCTGGGACTTGTAGTTTTGGGCATGCCCAGTTTCTCATCATGGAACCAGCACAGAAGACAAGGCTTCGGAGGCGGGGCTTGCGGGGGTGTGTCCCTGTTGCCTCACCAGGTGGGCGTGTCTCTGGTGCAGTATAAGGAGAGGGCCAGCAGGGCTGGGCTGACACTGCTATCTTCTGGTCTGCAGGGACGTGGGACTAATCGCAGCAGGTAAGAGGGACACGGTTCTGGGTGCTGGCTGCAGCCGTCTCTTGTAGGGTGAGCATGCCCTGGGTAGGGTTTATCCTGACTCTGTACAAGTAGGGCGTAGCATGCCCTTTGTTGGGGTTCCCCCTGACTATAGGGTTTAGCATACCCTTTGTTGGGGTTCCCCCTGACTATAGGGTGTAGCATGCCCTTTGTTGGGGTTCCCCCTGACTGTAGGGTGTAGCATGCCCTTTGTTGGGGTTCCCCCTGACTGTAGGGTGTAGCATGCCCTTTGTTGGGGTTCCCCCTGACTATAGGGTTTAGCATACCCTTTGTTGGGGTTCCCCCTGACTATAGGGTGTAGCATGCCCTTTGTTGGGGTTCCCCCTGACTGTAGGGTGTAGCATGCCCTTTGTTGGGGTTCCCCCTGACTATAGGGTTTAGCATACCCTGTGTAGGGTTCCGCCTTATTCTGTAGGGTTTAGCATGCGCTGTGTAGGGTTCCGCCTTATTCTGTAGGGTTTAACATGCTCTGGGTCTTGTTCCCCCTGACTGTGGGGTTTAGCCTGCCCTGGGTGGGGTCCCCCTTACCCTGCAGGGTTTAGCCTGCCTTGGGTGGGGTCCCCCTTACCCTGTAGGGTTTAGCCTGCCTTGGGTGGGGTCCCCCTTACCCTGTAGGGTTTAGCCTGCCTGGGTGGGGTTCCCCCTTACCCTGTAGGGTTTAGCCTGCCTGGGTGGGGTTCCCCCTTACTCAGTCGGGTTTAGCCTGCCCAGGGTGGGGTTCACCCTTACCCTGTAGGGTTTAGCCAGGGTGGGGTTCCCCCTTGCACTGTAGGGTTTAGCCTGCCCGGGTGGGGTTCCCCCTTGCTCTGTAGGGTTTAGCCTGCCCAGGGTGGGGTTCCCCCTTACCCTGTCGGGTTTAGCCTGCCCAGGGTGGGGTTCCCCCTTACTCTGTCGGGTTTAGCCTGCCCAGGGTGGGGTTCCCCCTTGCCCTGTCGGGTTTAGCCTGCCCAGGGTGGGGTTCCCCCTTGCTCTGTAGGGTTTAGCCTGCCCAGGGTGGGGTTCCCCCTTACCCTGTAGGGTTTAGCCTGCCCTGGGTGGGGTTTCCCCCTTGCTCTGTAGGGTTTAACCTGCCCCTGGTGAGGTTCCCCCTTACTGTGGGGTTCAGCCTGCCCTGGGTGGGGTGGGTGTGGTTCCCCCTTACTGTAGGGTTTAGCCTGCCCTGGGTGGGGTTCCCCCTTACCGTGTAGGGTTTAGCCTGCCCTGTGTGGGGTTCCCCCTTACCCTGTAGGGTTTAGCCTGCCCTGTGTGGGGTTCCCCCTTACCCTGTAGGGTTTAGCCTGCCCTGTGTGGGGTTCCCCCTTACCCTGTAGGGTTTAGCCTGCCCTGTGTGGGGTTCCCCCTTACCCTGTAGGGTTTAGCCTGCCCTGGGTGGGGTTTCCCCCTTGCTCTGTAGGGTTTAACCTGCCCCTGGTGAGGTTCCCCCTTACTGTGGGGTTCAGCCTGCCCTGGGTGGGGTGGGTGCGGTTCCCACTTACTGTGGGGTTTAGCCTGCCCTGGTTGGGGTTCCCCATTACCCTGTAGAGTTTAGCCTGCCCTGTGTGGGGTTCCCCCTTACCCTGTAGGGTTTAGCCTGCCCTGGTTGGGGTTCCCCCTTACCCTGTAGGGTTTAGCCTGCCCTGGTTGGGGTTCCCCCTTACCCTGTAGGGTTTAGCCTGCCCTGGTTGGGGTTCACCCTTACCCTGTAGGGTTTAGCCTGCCCTGTGTGGGGTTCCCCCTTGCTCTGTAGGGTTTAGCCTGCACTGTGTGGGGTTCCCCCTTGCTCTGTAGGGTTTAGCCTGCACTGTGTGGGGTTCCCCCTTACCCTGTAGGGTTTAGCCTGCCCTGGGTGGGGTTCCCCCTTACCCTGTAGGGTTTAGCCTGCCCTGGGTGGGGTTCCCCCTTACCCTGTAGGGTTTAGCCTGCCCTGGTTGGGGTTCCCCCTTACCCTGTAGGGTTTAGCCTGCCCTGGTTGGGGTTCACCCTTACCCTGTAGGGTTTAGCCTGCCCTGTGTGGGGTTCACCCTTGCCCTGTAGGGTTTAGCCTGCCCTGTGTGGGGTTCCCCCTTGCTCTGTAGGGTTTAGCCTGGCCTGGTTGGGGTTCCCCCTTGCTCTGTAGGGTTTAGCCTGCCCTGGTTGGGGTTCCCCCTTACCCTGTAGGGTTTAGCCTGCCCTGGTTGGGGTTCACCCTTACCCTGTAGGGTTTAGCCTGCCCTGGTTGGGGTTCCCCCTTACCCTGTAGGGTTTAGCCTGCCCTGTGTGGGGTTCCCCCTTGCCCTGTAGGGTTTAGCCTGCCCTGGTTGGGGTTCCCCCTTACCCTGTAGGGTTTAGCCTGCCCTGGTTGGGGTTCCCCCTTACCCTGTAGGGTTTAGCCTGCCCTGGTTGGGGTTCCCCCTTACCCTGTAGGGTTTAGCCTGCCCTGGGTGGGGTTCCCCCTTACCCTGTAGGGTTTAGCCTGCCCTGGGTGGGGTTCCCCCTTACCCTGTAGGGTTTAGCCTGCCCTGGGTGGGGTTCCCCCTTACCCTGTAGGGTTTCTCCTGTCTGTGTCCTGCAGCTGATTTGGCACACTGGACCCTACTGGTCACTGATTGGACCCCGTTCTGCCACAATGGTGTATTTAGGTCATGTCACTGGGTCCTCTTTACCCACCAACCTGGGCACTGTAACCTTATATACCATTCCTGTCCCCTGCTGCCCCAATTAACCCATCCCTGACCGAGGGGACAGCCACACGTGGGTTGGTGTAATGCAGTGTATGCATTGTGTGGTGTATATAAATAAAATAACCAGAAGAATAACAATTTACTAATTTAATACTTGTATATTGTAATATTACATAATCCCAACAGCCCTTTAATAATCTGCATGCACACGTGCCAGGCGCATTACGGCTCTAACTGCCCCCGGTAATGCCCGCGTCTCTGTATATAGGTGGTGTGGGTGGAGGCGCCATATACAGCCCTGTCAATGCCCACACTCGTGTCCAGATCTGTATGGACATGGTGATCTGGCGCAACGCTCTGCAGCCGTGGTAGCTCCCCCTGGCGCAACGCTCTGCAGCCGTGGCAGCCCCCCCTGGCGCAACGCTCTGCAGCCGTGGCAGCTCCCCCTGGCGCAACGCTCTGCAGCCGTGGCAGCTCCCCCAGACGCAACGCTCTGCAGCCGTGGTAGCTCCCCCCCAGGCACAACGCTCTGCAGCCGTGGTAGCTCCCCCAGGCGCAACGCTCTGCAGCCGTGGTTGCTCCCCCCCAGGCGCAACGCTCTGCAGGGAGGGGGGGACGTTCCACTCGCCCACTGCCAGTAACCCTTTATCTGCCGGGGTTAGTCTCCCTGCCATGTGGTACAGGGAAGGGTTACAAAATGAAACCAGCCAGTCACTGGGCAGGCGGGCGATGCAGAAGCAACTTCTCCCACGTAACCTTTGCCTGGGGGTCTGGATGTCCGTCCCCTCGGGCAGCGGAAGGGTTAATTGCCGAGGGAGGTGCAATGCTCTGCAGACTATGCTTGAGACCATGTAGAGAGTGCAGCTTTAGGGCAGCGCTTCTAGTGACAGCGACGCAACGTCGCGGCAAAACAAATGCATTGCCGCCTGCGCTTATAGCGCGCGCGACGGCCTGATCGCGGGAAGTCATCTCAGTTTGCTTTTTTTCAGCGACCGCAGCCTGCTGGCGCCGGAACTATAAGCGTAGCCCTAGTTTGCGCCTTCTGCTGTGAGCCGGTCCTTCCAGCTGCCAGGAGCAGATTTTTTATGCTGTTGGCCACACTTAAATCGGGCTGCTTTTTTTTTTTTCTTCGTTAATTAGTAAGGCACACGGCTGGTATTAAATTGGCGCGGCTAATTTGAAACGGGAATGCTGTATGTCGTTGGCTGGAAGCGCTTAGAGCGTTTGTATACAGATCCACGCTGTAAGTAACGAGTATTACGCCCCGCAGGTATGTCTGATAAACCCAGCATGTCCGAGGTGGAGGACTTTGACCACCGGAAACTGCGCAAAACCAACACGGAGGAGAAAAACACCCTGCCCTCCAAAGAGAGTGAGTGAGGGGTGTGGAGGGGGGGTGGGGGAAAGGTGTGTGAGGGGGTGGGGGAAAGGTGTGTGAGGGGGTGGGGGAAAGGTGTGTGGGGGAAGGTGTGTGTGTGGGGGGGGGGGGAGGAGAGGGTGTGGGCTCTGCCGTGTTGGGGTGTGGACTCTGTGTTGGGGGGGTACAGTGGGGGCTCTGCATGGAGGAGGGACAATTCGATGTGAAAGGATTCTTATTCTAGCCACGTGGTTGACCCTTCGTCCCTTTATTCTGCAGTTCCAGCTCTGTGGCCCATGGGGGCAGTACCGCTGCTTTCACCTCTGCGGATTAGAGTGTCCCCTCTTCATTTTAAACACCGCAGTCTGTAAAATTATCCAGCGTTCACCCCGCAGAATTTGCAGTCTGCCGTGCAGGGGTTAATCTCTGTTTCTCTCCCCTCCATGCTCAGGAATTTTGGCAGAATTTGTTTAATTTTTTTTTGTTTAAACTTCTTGTAATAAACAATTTGTGGGGGAGGGTGGAGGGGGGGGTAGCTGGCTGGTGTCAGGGCGCAGGAATCCCGGGATGTTTACGGCTCTAATTTGGGATTTTAACTGCTTCACTGCAGTGTCCAGTGTGGCTTCCTATATTACTTATAGGGTCAACCCCACAGGGGCAGGTGAGGTGTATCTAATAGTTGGGTCACTTTGCCCCTATGTGGGGAAAGCCCCTTTTTTAACCCAAGTGGAACTGCCCCGTTACCCTGTAAAACACGTCACCTTGCTCCTCCTGTGGGGCTGACCCCACTTTAACACCCCTCCTTTTTCCTGGTGGGCATTAACTCTTTGTCTTCTCTCTCCTGTCCCTGCAGCAATCCAACAGGAGAAGGAGGCTTGTAAGAAATCCTAAACATGATGTCTGCCGGTCCTGTTGTTTCACCCCCCCTTCCCTCCCCCCCAACCATCAACCTTTCCTCCGCTGACCCTTTACTGGCCTTTTGCATAGTAAAGGCCTTCACCATCATCCTTCGTCTTCACTCTGCAGGAGGGTTTATTGTGTATATGAGATGTTCTGCTGTCTACAAAAAATAAATCCATATATATATATTTTTTTTCCCCTCTCAGAATGCGTTGTCTGTTTTTATTTCCTTGGGGTTTCGCAATGTCCCATGTAAGCTGTAGTCGGGTATTAGATGGGGTAATCCCGGACTGTGTGAGCCTGTCCCCCGTAATCTGCTGTGATCACCCTGCATTACATATAATCCCAGGACTGTCTGAACTTTCTCTGAACATTGAGACATACTATGTGTCTGACAGGCTTCGTCAGGAACTCGTTAGATTAGGAAATGTCGTTAAATTTCACTTCTGCAAAAACAACGGGAACAGCAAATCTTACATAATCCAATGTGATCCAGCACATATCTACCTGCATTGTGTAATGATGCCGAGTATACACTGATAATGGACGTGCTGTATAATGATGCAGAGTATACACTGATCCCGGACATGCTATGCTGTAAAGTGCAACAGTCCGACCATAGGAAAGGAAATCCCTGCCCCGTAGAGCTTACAATCTAAGGCCCGGGCCATGGTGCCTTCGCCTGTACTGAGGCTGTGGGAAAGCAGGTGCTTTCCCTGGCCGTGGGGGGCGTTCCTAGGGGCGTCACGGAGCTGGTTCGCTCTCATTGGGCGAACCGCTCACGTGACCTGCGTGTTGCCCCAAGAAATCGGTTTCAATTGATTTCTTGCGCAATGCGCGCCCCCTCCTGCCTCCGCCCGCGCCCGAACGGTCTGGCTGCGATCAATGCCTTAAGGCAGCGTGATCGCGCCCCGTGCAGACACCGCGTGGTCTCCCACACCGTGGACTCGGCCTTAGTGGTATGCTGGGAGATGTACAGAGACAGCGGGTGAGGGAATACGTGTTGTAGATGGCAGTGCGTGGCCACAATGGGTGGTAGGAGTGACTGGGTGGGACAGTGGCCATGAGTGCAGGCTATTGGGATGTTTGATTTAAGAGGGAAGTTTTAAGGTTGGTATTATGGTTGGGGAGAGAAGGTGCTCGGCATATACTGTGTGTGAGGGAGTCCCACAGGTAAGGGGCAGCCAGGAAAAAGGTTTTAGACGAGAGCTGCAGAGGTGGAAAGGAGACGAGCGAGAGATCAGCCGATATGCAGGGAGGAGCAGATGAGTGGAGCCTTGAAGGTAAGCAGGAGAGCTTTGTGGGGGATCTGGAATTTGATGGGAAGCCAGGAGAGGGATTTAAGGAGGAGATGAGCGGATACTGTTAGGACAAAGTGAAATTATTCTAGCAGCTCAGTGATATTGAGTATTTATACACTGATAATGAGCACGCTGCGCTGTATAATGATGCTGAGTCTCTATACACTGATAATGAACACGCTGCACTGTATAATGATGCTGAGTCTCTATACACTGATAATGAACACGCTGCGCTGTATAATGATGCTGAGTCTCTATACACTGATAATGAACACGCTGCGCTGTATAATGATGCGAGTCTCTATACCAGGGGAAGCCTATTTCAGTCCTCATGAACTACCAACATAAGGTTTTCAGGATATCCCTGCTTCAGCACAGGTGACTCCATCGAAGACTGTACCAACTGCTGAACCGGGGACATCATGAAAACCTGACCTGTTGGTAGCCCTTGAGGACTGGAGTTGGCTACCCCTGTTCTATACACTGGTAATTAACACACTGCGTTTGATAATGATGAACACACTGCGCGGTATAATGGTGCTGAGTATCTATAAGAATGAGTGTCTCTTACCATGATCCCATTTTGCTGAATGCTGCTCATACCCCCGGGGGGAGGGATTAAAGTGGGCGTGGAGGCCCGTGGGGGGAAGGGGGTTGTGACCGTAGGTAGACATGTGCTGACCAGCCCCGGCTAACATTTCTCTGCAAGCTCAGACACAGGGCGAGGCAGGCGAGCTGCTACAGAGCACCAATCCCTCCCGCCCACCAGGTATTTGGGGCGTTAACCACTTCCCTGCCAGAGGGCCCTACGGTACCGAGTGACACAGGGAAAGGGAACATATGGGACATGGAGTCTGTCCCTCCCCGCGCAGGGTGACACAGTAACACAGACAGAGGGTAACATATGGGACATGGAGTTTGTCCCTCCCCCCGCAGGGTGACACAGTGACACAGACAGAGGGGAACATATGGGACATGGAGTCTGTCCCTCCCCCCGCAGGGTGACACAGTGACACAGACAGAGGGGAACATATGGGACATGGAGTCTGTCCCTCCCCCCGCAGGGTGACACAGTGACACAGAAAGAAGGGAGTTTTGTGACATGGAGTCTGTCCCTTCCCCACACGGGGTGACATAGACAGAAAGGAGCTATGGGACATGGAGTCTGTCCCTTCCCCCCACAGGGTGACACAGTGACACAGACAGAGGGGAGCATTGTGACATGGAGTCTGTCCCTCCCCCCGCAGCGTGACACAGTGACACAGACAGAGGGGAGCAATGTGACATGGAGTCTGTGTCCCCCCGCAGGGTGACATAGTGACACAGACAGAGGGGAGCAATGGGACATGGAGTCTGTTCCTCCCCCCCGCAGAGTGACACAGACAGAGGGGAGATATGTGACATGGAGTCTGTCCCTCCCCCGCAGGGTGACACAGTGACACAGACAGGAGGGAGCTATGAGACATGGAGTCTGTCCCTCTCCAACAGGGTGACACAGTGACACAGACAGAAGGGAGCTATGGGACATGGAGCCTGTCCCTCACCCCCACAGGGTGACACAGTGACACAGACAGAGGGGAGCTATGTGACATGGAGTTTGTCCCTCCCCCGCAGGGTGACACAGTAACACAGACAGATTAAACCCAATACCAGTCTCCCAGTTCTCTGTACATATTTCCCCAGTATTGATTCAGATAAGACCTGAATAAAAAGCATTGCCCTATCTTATCAGCAGAACATGCACTCTTATGAAGCCGGATTCTGATTGGTCGGACTTCGCTGGCTTGCACCAGCGCCAGCAGTCTAACGCCTAAACCAACGGAGCAGGGAAGGTTCTCAGCACGTCATAAAAATACCGTATCCGGCCCTAATTCTCATATCCATAAATAGGTCAACTTAAAATATATGTATTAGTACTTCAGATAACTCAAAGAAGTATGGAGGGATGTAAGAATGAAGGGGTTCCAAACCAAACAAAAGTCTGACATCCTCACAAGGGTGAAGAGATTAAAATGGCGGTGGGCCGGACACATCGCATGAAGAAATGGCCATCGTTGGACAAAGATGGCACTCCACTGGATTCCAAGAGAGATTAAAAGACCAAGACCAAAAGTAAGAGGGGAGGATGAAACCAGAAAATGCTTTAGAGCAACATGGAGAAGAGAGGCTGTAACCGCAGTACCTGGGAGATCATTGGGTAGTCCTTCATGCAGAAGTAGATCGACAAGGGATGAAAATGGTGATGAAGCTGTTCATAATGATGGATAATGCTTCAGTATTAGGTGTTATCTTTCTCATTTGGAGTAACCATTGATAATGTAGGACAGGATTTAGAGAGGTCCTCTTTGTCAGGTCAAGTGAATCTGATCAACAAACGTTTAACACAGATCTAAAAACCAAGTGTGAGGTCCGGGGGAATACCTCCCTCTAGAGGGGTTCCCCCCACGACGGTACTCACCGCCGCTCCTGCTGTGCCTCCACGCCGTCGCGGTGTGAGGTCCGGGGGAATACCTCCCTCTAGAGGGGTTTCCCCCGCGACTGTGCTCACCGCCGCTCCTGCTGTGCCTTCACGCCGCCGCGGGCGGGATCTCCCCTCTCCTCCGCTTCCTGCGGCGGCTGCTGACTTCGCGCATGCGCGCGCATGGCAGGAAACCTTTGCGTCCGCCCTCGGGAGGAGTTCCCGCCCCCAGCTGAGGCCGCGTGTCTCTCCCGCGCGGCGCACACGCCTGATGCGCGTGCACCGCTCACAAGCTGCACATCTGACACAGCTGTGGTAAGTCTCCCCTACCAATCCCTATCTTCCCTGGGGCCGCTCCCTCGTTACTCCCCCTCTCCCTATTGGTCCTTCCTCCTACTTATACCTTGCTCAGCCATTCATTCTTTGGCTGAGCATAGCTTTGTATGACCTGTGTTAACCACGGCCGTGCCTGTCTCAGTTCCTGTCTCTTTGTCTCCTCAGTGATCCTTTGCGTACCGAACCGGCCTGGCTGTTGATCCGCTCTGGTCTTCTACCCCTGGTCTGTATCCTGACCTCCTGGACACCCCGACCCCTTTACCTCGGTTTGCGGATTCCGACCTACCTCCCGGCTCTGGACCCCAGGCTCTCGGTACCACCTATCTTCTGGAACCTCCCTTCTCGTCTGGCGAGTATCTTACTTTATCTTATACTCCCAGACGGTTCCAGACGCCTATTTTCCACTTTCCAGGCGTGTCCCCGTAGCTGTGGGTGCAGTTTGTTACCCATCTCACCTCAGTTTCGGGGTCCCTCCTTGTCCGTGGTGAGCACAGCGTAACACCAAGATAACTCGTGGCCCAGATCCACCAACCTCCGTTGTCTCTTGGCCTGGCAGTAACCTACCTTAACATTACGTCCACACTAACCTCGTATCTTCAAAGGATACTAACGTGAAGCCGTGTTTTCTCCCGTAAAGAGCATGGCATTAACTACAATGGCTGTTAGTGATAATAATATGCAAATGAGGTGTTAGCATAACGTTACATATCCACTAAAGTCCCATAAGGTTAACGCGGGAACTGAACGTTATGTTGGTTAGGTCATACCTAAACTTGCTGTTACCCCCAGACACCGTAGTAGGGCTTTTGTAGGGTCTGGATGGGAGTAACACCACAGTTAGGTTTGATTAATGAACGTTATTTCCGGCATTATGTCTCTCTCCTCTCCTTCTGAACTTGAGTGTAACACCTATACCAGGGTCTGGATGGGGGTAACACTAAGACATACTTACTATCACTTTATTGGAAGATAACCCACCATTATGCTACAATAAGGTAACGGTAACGCTAGGCTAATGAGATGTAGATGGGACGCTGTTTCTGCATATAATTAGCTTTGAGGATACACGTTAACCTCAGGGAACATCACGCCCTTTCCTGTTTTAGATAACGTCCCGTTATGAGCCCGGGTGTAATGGCGATTTAAAGATCTGGGATGCAGAGAGAAGAGATAAGAATCAGAAAGGACCGGTGAATAAACAGATAGGACAATGCATGGATGAAAGGTTCAGTGACACACACTCAGGTCTATGCAGGAGATATGTGGTTGGTGTCTGATGTAAGTGTCACGTTTATTAATTAGATGGTAAGCTCTGCAGGACAGTGAATGGATTCTGGGTGCTGTCGGAGCTGGGTAATGAAGATTGTGTATGCAGTATTTGAATGGCTCCGTTCCCAGGACCTATAACCTAAAATCCTTCCTGGAGAGACACACCCTGAGAGAGACGCACCCTGTGCACACAGCAGTATACACAACCGTTCATGTACATATATCATGCATACGTACACACAGGTATATATATATACACACTCTGTTTATCTGTTTATAGCTCTGTGTGTGTGTTTGTGTGTGTATGTGTGTGTGTGTGTGTATGTGTGTGTATATATATAGCTGTGTATATAACTGTGAGTGTTTGTGTGTGTACTGTATATAACTGTTTGTGTATAGGTGTGCATAGCTGTGTGTGGGCGTGTATAGCTGTCTGTGTGTATAGCTCTGCGTGTGTATGTGTGTATATATAGCTGTATATGTGTGTGTATATAGCTGTGAGTAGGTGTGTGTATAGATAGGTCTGTGTGTGTATAGCTGTGTGTGCGTGTCTGTGTGTATAGCTGTATGTGTGGGTGTATAGGTGTGTGTGTGTATAGCTGTGAGTGTGTGTATAGCTGTGTGTGTGCATGCATAGGTGTGTGTATGTGTGTGTATAGGTGTGCATGTGTATATAGCTGGGTATAGCTGGGTGTATGCATAGGTGTGTGTGTGTGTGCATATGTATATGAGGGTGGTTTTCTGGGTATGCACCTTAACCCTGGCTGTGCTCAAAGCTGTGACCATGCAGCAAGCTTAAGCCTATAGGGAACCATGTTAAAAATGGTTTTTGAGGCAAAAAGTGACACTGTGTGCTCATTTGCATGTCATTTCCCAGAATCCCTTGCTGCAGTGGAAGTGCTGTATGCTGGGTGATGATGGGGAAAGGCGGGGTTGCAGACCTGCCTAAGACATGCAGATGAGCATACAGTTGTATTTGTATATATATATATATATATATATATATATATATATATATATATATATATGTATGTAGATGTGTGTATAGGTGTAGGTGTGTTTGTGTATCGGTGTGTGTGTATGTGTGTATAGCTGGGTGTGTGGGTGTATAGGTGTGTGTGTATAGTTGTGAGTGTGTGTGTATAGCTGTGAGTGTGTGTATAGCTGTGTGTGTGCATGCATAGGTGTGTGTATGTGTGTGTATAGGTGTGCATGTGTATATAGCTGGGTATAGCTGGGTGTATGCATAGGTGTTTGTGTGTGTGTGCATATGTGTGTGTGTATATATATATATATATATATATATATAAATATATATATGTAGATGTATGTATAGGTGTAGGTGTGTTTGTGTATCGGTGTGTGTTTGTGTATCGGTGTGTGTGTGTGTGTGTGTGTATGTATAGCTGGGTGTGAGTATAGGTGTATAGGTGTATGTATATAAATATATATATGTAGGTGTGTGTTTAGGTGTAGGTGTTTGTGTGTGTATAGGTGTGAATATAGCTGGGTGTGTGTATAGGTGTATTGGTGTGTGTGCGTGTATGTATATATATGTAGTTGTGTGTATACGTGTAGGTGTGTGCATGTGTAGGTGTGTGTGTATAGGTGTGTGCGTGTATGTGTATGTATGTGTGTATGTGTGTATAGGTGTGTGTATATATGTAGGTGTGTATAGGTGTGTGTATATAGCGGTGTGTGTGTATAGGTGTGTGTATAAAGCGGGGTGTGTGTATAGGTGTATGTATGTATATGTATGTATATGTGTGTATAAGTGTGTGTACGTGTATGTATATATATATGTAGGTGTATGTATAGGTGTAGGTGTGTGCGTGTGTAGGTGTGTGTATAGGTATATAGCTGGGTGTGTGTATAGGTGTGTGTGGGTGTATGCAGGCTGTACAGAGGCTCAGTATAAGTTGTTTATAATTCTGAAAGCGATGACCCATCCTTTAAGTGTGAGAGTCTAGTTCATATCCTGTCACCTCCCTTTGGCATTGGGCAAGTCAATGTATCTCCCTCTCTCTCCCCCTCGCTCTCTTTCTCTCTCCCCTCCCTCACCCCTTCCTTCTCTTTCTCGCTCTCCCTTTCTTTCCCTCTCCCCCTTTTTCTCTCTCCCTATCCCCCTCCCTCTCTTTCTCTCTCTCCCTCTCCCCTCTTTCTCTCACCTTCCCTCCCTCTCTTTCCCTCTCCCCTCTTTCTCTCTCCCTTCTTCCCTCCCTCTCCCCCTCCCTTCTTCCCTCCCTCTGTTTCTCTATCCCTATCCCCTCTTTCTCTCTCCCTTCCTCACTCCCTCCCTTCTTCCCTCCCCTTCTTTCTCCCTCCCTCTCCCAACTTTCTCCCTCCCTCTCCCCCTTTCTCTCTCCCTCTCCCCTTTCTCTCTCCCTCTCCCCCTCTTTCTCTCTCCTCTTTCTCTCCCTCCCTTCTTCCCTCTCATTCTCTCCCTTTCTTTCTCTCTCCAACTCCCCGTTTCTCTCTCCAACTCCCCCTCTTTCTCTCTCCAACTCCCCCCCTTTCTCTCTCCCTCTCCCCTCTTTCTCTCTCCCTCTCCCCCTCTTTCTCTCTCCCTCTTCCCCTCCCTTCTTTCCACCCTCCCTCTATCCCTCTCTCCTCTTTCTCTCTCCCTTACTCCCTCCCTTCTTCCCTCTCATTCTCTCCCTTTCTTTCTCTCTCCAACTCCCCCTCTTTCTCTCTCCAACTCCCCCTCTTTCTCTCTCCAACTCCACCTCTTTCTCTCTCCAACTCCCCCTCTTTCTCTCTCCAAGTCCCCCTCTTTCGCTCTCCCTCCCTCTCTTTCTCTCTCTCTTCCTCTCTCACCCTTCCCACCTCTCTCTCTCCCCTCCCTCTTTCTCAATCACCCTGGGGCACCTCCATCCCTTACCTGCCCCAGACAGGAATGTGGGCTCTGGCAGATACCCTCCTTCCCCTCACTAACCTGCCCTTGCAAGTGTCTGGGTGGGGGTAAAATCAACCACTCCACTACCAGCAAAGCATTGCAAGGCAGAGTATATATATACAGAGAGGGAGAGAGATTGTATTTATATGTGTATGTGTGTATATACTGTATGTATATAGATAATATATATCTATAGAGAGAGTATTTCGTTAGCCACAGAACAGTATCGTCTATTTATTTTTGATTATTAAAGCTCAGCTAACACGGTACTGATACCTCTATATATATACACACACACACACACACACACACACACACACACACACACACACACACACACACACACACACACACACACACACACACACACACACACACACACACACACACACACACACACACACACACACACACACACACTTTGTTTTGTGTGTGTGTGTGTGTGTGTGTGTGTATATACATACATACATACATGTACTTACATACATATATATATATATATACACACACACACACACACACACACACACATATATTTTGTAATATACACACACACACACACACACACACACACACACACTTTGTTTTGTGTGTGTGTGTGTGTGTGTGTGTGTATATACATACATACATACATGTACTTACATACATATATATATATACACACACACACACACACACACACACACACACACACACACACATATATTTTGTAATATACACACACACACACACACACACACACACACACACACACACACACACTCTCTCTATGTTTATAGTGTATGGCTGGAAAGGGGTTAAGACTGGTGAGTGCAGGGGGTTGGCACCCAGTGCCTGGGCCTCACCCAGTATAACGTGACTGGGAACAATAGGCAGATCCGGGAGGCAGAGAGGGGGGGAAGAGGCAGGTAAGAAGACATAGAGGGAGGGAGAGCAGGGAGAGGTGAACAGAGGGGGAGAAGGGGTGGGAGCAGAGGAGAGATAGGGGAGAGGGGAGCAGAGGAGAGATAGGGGAGGGGGGAGAGGGGGTGGAGGAGAGATAGGGGAGGGGGCGGAGGAGAGATAAGGGAGATGGGGAGGGGGATGAGAGTGAGAGAGGACTACAGAGAGAGATAGAGAGTAGGGGGAGGGAGAGAAGGAAGGAGAGATAGAGGAGGGAGGGGGAGAGGAACACAGAAATAGGAGAGAAGAGAAGGAATGAGAGGTAGAAATAGAGGAGGGAGGGAGAGGAGGAGAAAGAGAGAAGGAGAGAGAGAGAGGAGGAGGAGAGTGAGAAACAGGGAGGGTAGCAGAGGCAGAGAGGGAAGGGAGAGAGAAGGGGGGGTGAGAGCGAGGCATAAAAGAACAGAGAAAAGGAGTTGGAAAGGGAGAGGTAGAGGGAGGAGGTAGAAAGAGTGAGAGGGGAAAAGGAAGAGAGGGAGAAATAGAGGGATTGGGAGAGAGGGAAAGAAAGAGGCACGAGAGGGATGGTTATATGGGGTAATAGGAGGAGTTATAGGAAGCGGTTATATTTATATGGAGTAATTGGAGGACTTATAGGGAGCAGTTATATGGGGTAATGTGGGGAGTTATAGGGAGATGTTACATGGGTAATAGGTGGAGTTATAGGAAGCGGTTATATTTATATGGAGTAATTGGAGGACTTATAGGGAGCAGTTATTTGGGGTAATTGGAAGAGTTATATGGAGTGGTTATATGGGGTAATGGGAGTTATAGGAAGGGGTTATACGGGATGATAGGAGGAGTTATAGGGAGCAGTTATATGGGGTAATAGGAGTTATAGGGAGCGGTTATATGCAGTAATAAGAGTTATAGGGAGCAGTTGCATGGGGTAATAGAAGGAGTTATAGGGAGCGGTTATATGGGGTAATAGGAGGAGTTTTAGAAAGTGGTTATATGGGTAATAGGAGGAGTTATAGGGAGCGGTTATATTGAGCAATAGGTATATGCGTTATATAGAGGGATAATATGGAGTAATAGGAAGATTTATAGGGAGAGGTTATATGGGTAATAGGAAGAGTTATAGGGAGACGGTATATGGAGTAATAGCCTCGGGAGCGATTATATAACTCCTAATATATAATATAATAGAAGGAGGTATAGGGAGAGGTTATATTGGGCAATAGGAGGCGTTATAGGGAGCGGTTATATTGGGCTGGGTGGCACAGCCTCACTATCCCCGGGCATGACATATCCTCTCTGTGCCGGTATGTGTCACTGCTGCATTTCACTGCCTGTATTTGCCAGTCTCCTTTCTCTGCACCGGCCATCTCTTTGTCCGCCCCGGCTGCAGCAGAGATTGGCTGCGGCTGAAGCATTTCCTCTGAAGCATACACACCAGCTTCTGCATTATTATCCGCAGTCATTTCTCCCAGCACATGCAGGCGCACGTCCACCAGCAGACGCTATGTTTTCATGCCCTGCGTAGGTGTTAATAAATCACCTTTACCTCTTTATTTCAAAGGCTCCTGACAGTAAAATATTTGATTTATGACTCTTTATTATTATTTTGTTTGTATCCTTAATTGAGTAATTAATGTTCTTTTTTCAGGAAAAGGTGAGTGAGTCATAACTATGGCAATCTTTTCATATAATTAATATATATACATACACACACTGTATGTATGTATAGATGTATAGTGTATATATATATATATATATATATATATATATATATATATATATATATATATATATATATATATTGCTATGAAATGACAAACAGCGATTGTGATAATTGAACATTGCAATGTCTATATTTGTGTTTTTAGCAGCAAGTGTAATATCCTATATCCTATCACCCCCCAGAGGCGGCTGCACTAATGTCAGGATCCCACCCCAGAGGCGGCTGCACTAATGTCAGGATCCCACCCCAGAGACGCTTGCACTAATGTTAGGTTCCCACCCCAGAGGCGGCTGCACTAATGTTAGGATCCCACCCCAGAGGCGGCTGCACTAATGTCAGGCTCCCCACCCCAGAGACAGCTACACTAATGTCAGGCTCCCACCCCAGAGGCGGCTGCACTAATGTCAGGCTCCCACCCCAGAGACAGCTACACTAATGTTAGGATCCCACCCCAGAGACGTCTGCACTAATGTCAGGCTCCCACCCCAGAGGCGGCTGCACTAATGTCAGGCTCCCACCCCAGAGGCGGCTGCACTAATGTCAGGATCCCATCCCAGAGGCGGCTGCACTAATGTCAGGATCCCACCCCAGAGGCGGCTGCACTAATGTCAGGATCCCACCCCAGAGGCGGCCGCACTAATGTCAGGCTCCCATCCCAGAGACGCTACACTAATGGCAGGCTCCCACCCCAGAGACAGCTACACTAATGTTAGGATCCCACCCCAGAGGCGGCTGCACTAATATCAGGCTCCCACCCCAGAGACGTCTGCACTAATGTCAGGATCCAACCCCAGAGATGTCTGCACTAATATCAGGCTCCCACCCCAGAGACGCCTGCACTAATGTCAGGATCCCACCCCAGAGGCGGCTGCACTACTATCAGGCTCCCACCTCCCACCTTCCCCAGAGGTGGCTGTACTGATGTTAGGATCCCATTCCAGAGATTTTACATTATCAGGGTCAGGCTCAGACAATCCTGGGGTAAATGTAATGTAGGGTTACCTCCTAACTCCAGTTTATAAGAGTCCCTCTCTCTCCCTATTAGTGATTCTTAGGTGGTCTCCCAACTGGGCAGAAATGAGTGGGAAGTCTCTGCTCCTCAAGGTCATCCTCCTGGGGGACGGAGGCGTCGGTAAGAGCTCCCTCATGAATCGTTACGTCACCAATAAGTTCGACTCTCAAGCCTTTCACACCATTGGTGTGGAGTTCCTCAACCGGGACCTGGAGGTTGACGGGCGATTGGTGACCTTGCAGATCTGGGACACTGCCGGTCAGGAGCGTTTCAAGAGCCTGCGTACCCCCTTCTACCGTGGGGCAGACTGTTGCCTGCTGACCTTCAGTGTGGACGATCGGCAGAGCTTTGAGAACCTGGGCAGCTGGAGGAAGGAGTTCATCTTCTACGCGGACGTCAAGGAGCCAGACGGCTTCCCCTTTGTGGTCCTGGGCAACAAACTGGACAAGTATGAGAGGGAGGTAAGCTCAGCAGAAGCCGAGGCCTGGTGTCAGGAGAATGGTGGTTACCCCTACCTAGAGACCAGTGCCAAGGATGACACCAACGTGGATGGGGCATTTGAGGAGGCAGTGAGACAGGCACTGGCAGTGGAGGATCAGGTAGAACATTCCGTGCTGGGCCGCACCGTAGACCTTCACAGCAACCACAGTGCGCGATCTTCCTGCTGCTGAGTCCAGGGGGAAGGGGCTCCGGGGCAGAAATCTGGAGGAGCCAACAGGAAGACCTTTAGCTTGCACCTCCAGAAGGTTTGGGCCATTGGAAAGTAGGGCTCGGGAACAGAGAGGTAACAGTGGTATAGCCCTCAAGAGTTTAACGCTCTACTGAACACTACTATGGAAGGTTGGGGTTCGTACCGAAGTAGTGAAGAAATGAACTCGATCCCAGGGATATACATTTTTATGATAAATATTGAAACAAATATGGCAGCCCTTCTCCCTGTGGGCCCCACAGTTGGGACGTTATGAGTTGGGTTATAGAACAATAATGGGAAGAAACTGCTGCTATGAATGACACACGAAAAGGATTCACTTAGAAGGTACACGGCGGGGAGACCGAAGAGTGGGATCTCAAACCTCTTTCTTCAGATCTGTGTCCGGACCCACGGTGCCGGAATGTTACCTTGGGTAACATTAGTGTTATAAATAATCGGTACTTGTTGATGCCTTGGAGCGCGGTGGTTTGGCCATAGACAATGGGCCCAACCTGCACCAGTTCCCATCTCAAAGGCCAGCAGACTTCAGACAGGGGTTAAGGACTGGTGAGGCCAACAGTAAACCCCATGAAGACTTGCCAAGCTAAGAAATATACCCTATGAATATATGTTACATGGCTAATCGCTTTCAGAATAATACAATATAAATGTCTTTACATCGGTACTCTTTCCATGTGACCATGGCTGATTGGAGGAGAGGATGATCAATGTGCAGTGACATCACACAAAGAGGAGGGGCCAGAGGATAGCAGGCCCCTCCCACAGCTGTTAAACATGTTTACAACGTGACATAAAAAATGATAAAATACTGTGTCAGATTTTCTTTTTTCACCCATTAAACACGTCCCTGTCATTAGGGCACTTTGCCCCTTACGTAAGACTTAGCAGAGAAGAGGCATGCAGGGTGCAGTGTTAGCAGAGAGAGAGAAGAGATCGCAGGGTGCAGTGATAGCAGAGAGAGAGCGGAGCGCAGGGTGCAGTGTTAGCAGAGAGAGGGGGGAGCAGTGGGGAGCGCAGGGTGTAGTGTTAACAGAGAGGGGAGCACAGGGTGCAGTGTTAGCAGAGAAGAGGGGATCGCAGGGTGTAGTATCAGCAGAGAGGGGAGCGCAGGGTGCAGTGTTAGCAGAGAGGGAAGTGCAGGGTGCAGTGTTAGCAGAGGGGGGTATGCACAAGGTGCAGAGTTGGGAGAGGTGAGTGCAGGGTGCAGTGTTAGCAGAGGGAGAGAGGAGCGCAGCGTGCAGAGTTTGGAGAGGGGAGCACAGGGCGCAGTGTTGGGGTGAGGTAAGCGCAAGGTGCAGAGGGAGTGGGGAGCACAGGGTGCAGTGTTAGCAGAGAAAAGGGAGTGCAGAGTGCAGTGTTAGCAGAGAGAGAGGGGAGCGCAGGGTGCAGTGTTAGTAGAGAGGGGAGCGTAGGGTGCTGTGTTAGCAGAAAGAGAGGAGTGCAGGGTACAGTATTGGGACAGGGGAGCGCCGGATGCAGTGTTAGCGGAAAGAGAGGAGCGCAGGGTGTAGTGTCTTGTCTCAGTCCCCATGCCCTGTCTGTGAGAAGAGGTCATTCTGTGACGTGTGTTTCCCTCTTGTACACCCCTCTATATCTGAAAATCTGGAACCCGATGGGTTAATTCCTCCCCCCTCCCAAACCTGCACCCCCCCCCGCAACTAAGCATAGGAAAGGAAGGTCAGGCTCACCGCGTACAGCGCAAAATGTATTTGTATCGGCAATTTAAAAACAAGACGGTCGTTTAAAATGGCACCTTTCACTAAACTCCCAGATACATGGGAATTCTGAGTCTTGCTGCCCTCCTGTGTCCCCGACTGGTACTGCATCTAAATATCCATCCCTGCTGCAAACGTGTGTACGTGTGTACGTGTGTACGTGTGTAAACCGGCTCTTACATTGAACTAAGGCTGCGCTTACACAG
This sequence comes from Ascaphus truei, assembly GCF_040206685.1. Classification (NCBI taxonomy): domain Eukaryota; kingdom Metazoa; phylum Chordata; class Amphibia; order Anura; family Ascaphidae; genus Ascaphus; species Ascaphus truei. The sequence continues at coordinate 33,055,125 of NC_134498.1, forward strand.
CCGTTGACGCGACTAATGACGTCACCCGTCGCGAAAGTTGTATTTCAGATTCTGGCTGCAAGGCCAGTGACGACAGAGAAGCCCAATGCTACATCCAATATTACACACAAATACACAGTAAAATACTTATATATTCTCTTGAAAAAGGGTCATTTAGTTTAACCCATTGGCCAAAGCGTTGTAAGCTTGCGAGCCACGACATCTGCAAGGGGGAAGGCAGACGGGCAGAGAAGCTCCCTGATTGGCTTATAGCCAGTCACATGTGGAGACCGTCTCTCCAAAAATCAAATTCCACTGACAACCAGAATTTTGGTAGCGCTGACGCTCCATCGCGTCCACTATAAGCGCCGATGCATTTGTTTTGACGCGACGTCGCTGGCGCTATAAGCGCAGCCTTAAGCAGATGCTGGGAAATGCTGTTGTAGCAGCATACTTTTAAGCTCTGCCACACACACCTGTGGCCCCCTCACCCCCGGCTTCCTTTACATGCAGAACACTTGCTGTCCTGGAACTAGATTCCATATTCCTCCTTCTCTCCTTTAGTTATGGGAATCATTTCTCCCTTGTTCAGTTGCCTGTCATTTTCCCCTGTCCCAGCAGCTTGCTGTATCAAGAATGCAACATTATTGCTACATGTTGTGGCTCCCTTAAGACATTTCAGTGAGTTACTATAGCAGCCCCAGCCTTTCTCTCAAATGAGCTAGCCTGCTTTCTCCCACTCTGCTCTGCCCACAGATGGTCTGTCCCCAGGCTATCTTGCTACCCAGAATACATTGGGACTTCCTTTTCCACCTTCACCACTGGCTGAGTGAGTACCTGCTGTAACTGCTCTAGTGGCAGGATTACCCTTTTCACCTGTCCTTAACTACAAAGCACCCACAGAGAGACATTATCTAAACACCAACATCTCTTCACAAGTGCCTGTCTTTTATGCTGCTTTCCCTAAATAAAGTGAAGAAAAGATACAGAACTTGTTGTGCTTTGGAAAGAGGGCCGAGTTGAACCTATCTGGGCTAATCATCTTACACATAACCCTGGCCTCCAGAATAGTGAAAAGGATACTGTGTGCCTTACAGACACTTACAGGAGCTGCTACTCTAGACTTTATGATAACACAGAGCAGTCTCTGCAGACTGAAAAGCAGCAAGCAGCTTACACTGCACACGCAGCTTTGCAGACAGAAAGTCCATAATACACAGAGCGTTGATTGCCTTCTCTGTCTTTTTGAGTCCACCCTCTGCACAGCTCCATAGTAAGGGATTACCATCTCACCTTACCCTGCGCACATCCCCACGGCCAGTGCCACCAAGGGCCACGCCACCAGACACCCGCTAGGACACTGGCAGAGCCACCGGACACCTGTGAGTACAGCTATCCCTACACTGAACGCTGCAGGACACCGCTCGGCTTTATCTGAGACAGTCGCCCATCGCTGACACAGGTAAAAGACCGCACGCCACACGCACTGGCTAAAGGCCTACACACACCTACAGCATGGCAGAGCTCGGAGCCTCACCAGACATCACGCAGGAGAGTGACCACTCAGACACAGAGACCGCTGCGCAACCGCAACAGGCGCAGGCAGACGCAAGGCCTAAATGAACAGTCACACTGACACAAAAGGGCCGTGAAAAATATGAGGCTGACATTGACACACACCGCGAAAAATTAGAGAAGGCCTGGGAGGACACTGATCGTGAAATAAGTAATGTCGCAAGTGCTAGCGATCAAGAAACCCAGATCAAACAAGCCATTACTCAGATTAAGTCATACCATAGACGCTACGTAACACTGTCACAGGCATATTTCACCTATCTGTCAAGAACTAACACAGAAGACAGCACGCGGGAATGCGACCTGCAAAAGGCGATTGACCTGGAGCGCGATGGCATCGTGCAGACCGCCATCGCAGACGCCCAAAGCGATAGAAAAGAGCTCCTCCTGGAGACCGCGTCGCAGCGCTCCAGCACATCAAGGCACTCATCAAGGTCTGCAAAATCAGCGCAATCTAATGTGTCCAGCGCAAGTGCTACCAAGGCGCGAGCCACTGCAGAGGCCGCACGTGTCAGGGCCGAATATGGTTGGAGAGAGGCAGCCGTAAGGGCAGAAAGAGCGTGCATAGAAGAGGAGGAGCAGAATGCCGCCAATGCCGCCGCTGCTACCGCCGCTGCTGCCAATGCCGCTGCCTCTGCTCGTAGAAAGGCCGAATTGGACGCGGATCTAGAAGCTCTAAGCAAAGAGCAGGACGCCGCTGCCGCCATAGCCCAAGCCGAAGTCCTAGAAGTAGCTGTGAGACAGGACGGCGGGGAGCAATCGTACAGACGGATAGCCTCAGAGGATCCAATCCAACGCACTGAAGACTATGTAAGGAGCCTCTTCAGTGTAAACACCAGCGCGCCATCTCAACACGGAGGGAGTGACGCCACAGACACCGATGACTTGCTAGCTCCACGAGGAGAAGATGCTGTTCCTTCAGTGGGACATGCTGCCTGGGATAGCCACAGCCGCAACAGTGATCCACACGCCAGCGCACACACGGATGTACCACAACAGGCTCGCAATCCAGGTACACCCACACGGGTAAACACAGCCCCTCACACTGGTCAGCAGCCATCACGCGTCCACGCCAAGGAAGAGGCGACCGCACAGACCCTCCCAGCAACTACCTCAGAACGCGACCAACACGCCGATGCCTCAGGCCTGACAGACATAGCCAAGTACATGATCCGGCGTGACCTGGTGCAAACAGGACTCATCAGCTTCGACGACCGCCCTGAGAACTACCGGACGTGGAAGTTCACGTTCAAAGACGCAATCAACAGCTTGGACTTCTCAGCAAGGGAGGAGCTCAACCTGCTATTCAAGTTCCTTGGCAGGGACATCATGAGAGCACACAAGATCCGCGAACAGCGAAACGGGGACCACAACGGCCCAAGCGCTCAAAGGCTCGATCTAGGATGGGTGGTAATGGGAGAAGTATGCATAGACAGGATATGAGGACCCGACAATGTAGACGCCCTACGAACAAACTTGTTGGAGATCGGTCGTGCATCCCACTTCAAACCCTGTCCGAACCACTTCCAGGTCCACGAGAAGCTCGAGACCAAAAGGAACTATGGAGACACGCTTGTGACAGAAAAATACTCCCATGACCTAGGGTGTACATCGTTCCAGACAACAAAGGACGACGACAAACAGACGCCATCAATGGAAGATAAAGAATTCTTGAGGTTAATGGATAAGGAGCTCTTCAAGGACGAATTAGGCAGTTGGGTGGCCCCACTACCATTCCGCTCGCCAAGAAGACGCCTCCCAAACAACAGAGACCACGCCATGTCTAGGCTCGCTTCGCTTCGCCGTAACCTACAAAGGAAACCGGAGACCAAGGAACACTTTGTGGGCTTCATGCAGAGAATCTTCCACAGTGGCCATGCAGAGTCAGCGCCCCCACTGAGAGAAGGCAAAGAATGCTGGTACCTCCCATCGTTCGGCGTCTACCACCCCCAGAAACCTGGCCAAATTCGAGTGTTATTCGACTCCAGTGCTCAGCATCATTGAGTCTCCCTAAATGATGTTCTTCTCACCGGGCCGGACCTGACGAACAGTCTTCTGGGAGTGTTGATCCACTTCCGCAAGGAGCCAATCACCATAACAGCAGACATTCAACAGATGTTCCACTGCTTCCTTGTGCGAGAAGACAACCGTAAATACCTAAGATTCCTGTGGTACCAAGATGACGACATAGAAAACTAAATCACAGAGTACATGTCTTCGGGAACAGCCCATCACCTGCGGTGGCTGCCTAAGGCCTCAGAAGAATGGCCCAAGACGGAGAAGCAGAGTTCGGGAAAGATGCCAGGAACTTCGTCGAAAGAGACTTCTATGTGGACGACGGATTAAAATCAGTTCCCACCGAAGAAGAAGCCATAGATCTACTCAAAAGGACACAAAAGATGTTAGCAAATGCCAACCTAAGATTGCACAAAATAGCTTCCAATAGTGCCATAGAGATGAAGGTGTTCCACGCAGATGATCAAGCAAACGATCTCAAGAATTTGGATCTGGGGACCGACACGCCTCCCACACAGCGAAGCCTGGGGATAAGCTGGAATCTTAAAACAGATACCTTTACGTTCCAGGTAGCCATCGAAGAAAAACCCTACACACGTCGCAGAGTCCTGTCCACCGTTAACAGTCTTTACGATCCGCTAGGATTCATGGCTCCTGTCACTATACAAGGGAAGTCTCTCCTCAGAGAAATGTCCTTCGAAAAGCAGGAATGGGACACCCCACTACCCCCAGAAAAACGGAAAGAGTGGGAGACGTGGAAGTATTCCTTTAAGGCCCTCGAGCAACTTCAGATCCGACGCCCCTACTCACCTATATCTCTCACTGCCGCACACAGCAAAGAGCTTTGCGTATTCTCAGATGCCTCCACAAAGGCTATAGCAGCGGTGGCCTACCTAAAAACCACAGACGTGGGTGGAAGTTACCACATCAGGTTCATCCTTGGCAAGGCTAAGCTGGCGCCACAACCCGACCATACTATACCCAGACTCGAGCTATGTGATGCAGTGTGGCGGAGCTCATCGAGAACGAGATGGACAGCAAACCAGATGCCGTCAGATTCTACACAGATAGCAAGGTGGTACTGGGCTACATATACAACAAGAAAAGGAGATTCTACATATACGTGGCCAACTGTGTAGAAAGAATCAGGAAGTCAACCCAACCAGAACAATGGCACCACGTGCCCACAGATCAGTACCCGCATCACAACTGCAGAACACGTAGTGGCTCACAGGACCAACGTTTCTTGCGCAGCCTGCGGAAACGCCACCAACCCCTGTTGGCGACTTTGAACTCGTGGATCCCGAGAAGGATACGGAGATAAGACCCATCACAGAGATTATCCTCCTAATGCCTAAATCGGACTATAACAAGGAAGAACTGACTACCAGTTCTGTGGAGTCTAAGAGACATTGTGTTGCATCAAGCTAACCTAGAGCTGTGCATCCGCCTACCTACCTTACAGAGATGGCAGAGGACTTCAAGCTGGTGGTTCCGGCCGGTATCCCATCGTTATGTGGACACGAATTTTGCATTGTTATGTTATGTTATTGCACATATGTTCCACATATACCTAGAATATAGTGGTATCTCCAGATACCAGACGGGGAGTGTCCTGGAACTAGATTCCATATTCCTCCTTCTCTCCTTTAGTTATGGGAATCATTTCTCCCTTGTTCAGTTGCCTGTCATTTTCCCCTGTCCCAGCAGCTTGCTGTATCAGGAATGCAACATTATTGCTACATGTTGTGGCTCCCTTAAGACATTTCAGTTAGTTGCTATAGCAGCCCCAGCCTTTCTTTCAAATGAGCTAGTCTGCTTTCTCCCCCTATGCTCTGCCCACAGATGGTCTGTCCCCAGGCTATCTTGCTACCCAGAATACATTGGGACTTCCTTTTCTACCTTCACCACTGGCTGAGTGAGTACCTGCTGTAACTGCTCTAGTGGCAGGATTACCCTTTTCACCTGTCCTTAACTACAAAGCAGCCACAGAGAGACATTATCTAAACACCAACATCTCTTCACAAGTGCCTGTCTTTTATGCTGCTTTCCCTAAATAAAGTGAAGAAAAGATACAGAACTTGTTGTGCTTTGGAAAGAGGGCCGAGTTGAACCTATCTGGGCTAATCATCTTACACATAACCCTGGCCTCCAGAATACTTGCACTTCCAGGTTGCCAGTTCAATGTGCCTTGTTCATAAAAAAAGGTGCTCACCTGAGATATCTGGGAGATATGCTAATAGCCAGATTACCTGCAGGTGTGAGCAGTAGGACTCAGTATACTATATATTTTCTTTAACTGTGCATGCAATGTCTTGTATATAATGTATACCCTGTTCATTTATGTAACTGTATTTGTAACCATGTATTATTTGTCTTAACCCTGTGCCCAGGACATACTTGAAAACGAGATGTAGCTCTCAATGTATTTACTTCCTGGTAAAATACTTTATAAATAAATAAATAAATGATACTGTAGCAATGGAGCATTCCAGTAACTGATTTATTCCAATGCTAGAGCTGCTGCTCTGAATAATGGAGGGTGTGGGTTCTGGTGCTGTTGGGTCTGACACCAGTATCCCCTTCATGACAAGGGGCGTTAGAATTGTCAGTACAGGTCTTATGGAAATGTTGTGTGGGGTGTAAATAGACTTTAAATAGACTTTCCATATCCTATTAGCGTATCTAAGGCATGCTCCTTTTTTAAGCACAGAGCTCTCTCCTTATGTTATTTTCAGGGGGGTTTGAGGGGATATATATAGTGCTTGGGACTCTGCTACAATATCTCGCTCTCCCTTTCCACCTTCCTCCCCCGAGGGAGCTACCGTCACCGCTTCAAAACAAGTACAATCCGGGCAGATTGGCTGTTTTTTAACGGTGTGGTTTGTCAATTTTTATAGATGCCATTTGTATCTCTCGCTCTCTCTCTCTCTCTCTCTCTCTCTCTCTCTCTCTCTCTCTCTCTCTCTCTCTCTCTCTCTCTCTCTCTCATATATTAGATATATATGTCTGTCTCTGTCTGTCTATCTCACCATCTGTCTATCTGTCTATCTTTGTATCAATCTATCAATATATCTCTATATATATTTGTCTATCTATGTATCTCTCTCTATCTGTGTGTAGCCAGGTCCCCTCTGGCTCCCCAGACATCCGGTTCTCTCTCTCTTACCTGCGACAGCGTGAGGGAAGTTGCAGGGGTGATCGCGTCACCGGGGGCTCCCAGCGACATCCGCTACAGGGTGCCACCATGTTTATTGTGTTTGCGCATGTGCGAAGGCTCGCGTCTGTGCTGAAACGCCATGGCGGTCATCTTGCGATCGGCGCAGGATTGCACAGGTGCAGAAGGTGGCTGGCGGCCATTACAGAACTGCAGGGCTTCCCAGAGTTCACGCAGGCGCAGGGAGAGCTAGCGGCGGCCATTACATTGTCGCGCGTGCGCAGTACCCATAGCGCATGCGGCCCTAATGTTAAAGAGGCCCCTAAGGGACTACAATTCCCAGCAGCCTCTGGGGACTGCCCTTTCACCCGGAGCACATGCAGTCAAACAGCCACTAAGGATTACAGATTCTCCTGCAGCAAAGGAGATACAATGTTGCATGCTGGAGTCAGGAAGCTGACAGTGGAGCACTAGTATGAGAGTGTCAGTTAGGAGCTGGGACACAGAGAGGGGAGGGTGTGTTTGTGCACAGTAGCCTCCTGCATTAGGCCAGAAGTCTCCCCTTAGGCCCCAGCTAGGTCCTACTCACCCCCAGCTTGTGGTTACTGCAGGGACTCCCCTGAGATAGGGACAGGGTCCTGTAGAACCTAGACAAGTGAGGGTCCAGCCAGGAACCGTAACTATCCTGGCAATTGCTGTGAAGGTGAATTGCGTGAAGGTATAACATCCTCTGCGTTAGCAGAGATAAGAGACATTATAAAGGTGGATCACTCCATGCGGGAGCCACCCACCGCGGAGGCGGATGCCTGTTCCTGCGTCCGACCCTTTGTGAAGATCTTTACACCCGGGCGTGGACGTATGCCCGGGCAGGTATCGTATTAAGTGCACCAACCAAATCGGTACATCAGGCGCTGATCCCGCCTATAGGTTCTGGGTCTGTTAAGTGGACTCGTGGGACTCTGGGTACACGGGGTTGGGGAAGGTATAAGGTGTGGGGGTTAAGGCACTGTGAGAAGACGGGTAGTTGTGCCTGTGAGTGTCATAGAAGGACACTGTCACTATTATTATTGCTATGTGTATTGTGTTATATTTGATTATGCATATAGTAAACGGTTATACTTATACTTCTGTGTATGTGGTTACTATATGTGGGTCCTGTGTAGGGAACATTCTACACTCCTAGAATCCTACACAGGTGCAGGCGCTGACCGAAGAAACGTTCCAGAGAGCACCCCAGGTTCCCAGCACGCAGAGGCTCAGGCCTCTTGTGAACCTGCAGGTGTACGCATCACACCTGGTAACATTTAGGTTCCCCTTCACATTCACTCTATCTGCGATTGGGGGTGGGGGAATACCCGTTACATTTGGAGGCGCTGCTGAGATCAGACCTGGGGTGCCCTATTTTATTTTTGTGTCAAATTGTCCACCATGTTCATACCCTCAATCCATGAGGTCCATTCTTGGGCCTGCTGGTGTAAAGTACTGACTAGTCACGTGGTGGTAGTAGGGAACGTTCCCAGTCATGTGGACGGGATTGAAATTTGGGAGGCCCTAAAGAAACTCCTGGGCCTAGACCAAGGGTGTAAGCAGATGGAGCAAAGGTTTGACATCACTGCCCAGTGGAGTAGCCTATGGATAGCGGCGGGTCAGGAATTATGCGGGGAAAATGGCTCTTGGACTTTATCAGCCCCAGGTGCCCCACCAGAAGGCTATCCCCTTGTATATGCAGAGAGCCCTAGCGTAGTTAACGGGACTGTGCACAAAATGGAGGTTTTCTCATCAGGGAATGCCAAAAGTGAGTCACACCTAAAATGGCGTCTCCCGCCAAGTCAGGAGAGCGCACGTGCTGCTGACTGCCAGCCTGCACAGAAAAGTGTTGCAACAACCTGTCCAGGTTTGGCGCGAAAATCAGAGCCCCTCCCCTGCGATGTGAGTGACTCAGCGCAGAGCCAGAAACACCCCTTGAAAGAGTGTGCCGCCCCTCCTTTAAAATCCTCCAGGGGGAGTGAGCACAGTGTAGTGTCAGTAGCAACAGCTGTTCCCCATAAGAAAGATACAGGATGCAGCAAACCACAACCTCAGCTACCAGGGGCATGGCGAGCGAGAAAAGTAAGTCACCCGTTTCTTTTGTGCCCGTGTCTGCATAAAGTGAGGACAGGCGATATGGACTTTGCCTATTACTCCTTGCCTAAAGGGTTCCTGGAAGTATCCACTGACGGGATCACCCGCTTGAGGTGTTTGGGCCCTGATTGTGTATTCCTGGGAAAAGAAATTGTTTGGGGAGCTATTTTCTTTGTGAATGGAGAAACCATCTTATGTCTAGCCCTTTTCTACCTACGCTTGAGGAGTACCAAGCCCCGATGACAGAGACGGCTCCAGATCCGGTTCCAGACTCGGTTCCAAAACCAGAACCCCAGATGACGGAACCAACGAAGAGTAAGGTGACTGCCCAGGGAGAAGGGGGATCGCTACCACTAGTACCGCCGGAGCAGGACCGCTTCATGCCGATTGCCGCCAGTGAATGCGAGGCGCCCCGACGCTGTTCCCCTGCGGAGGTGTCCCTACCGCCATCCTGTACTACTGAAGACAGTAGTCAACGACCTGTGGTGATGCACCAACCGGCGGACCACTCAATTGAAGCTGCAGACAAAGAACCAACTACCTCAAATGCAGCGGACCCTGATGTGGGCCCGTGTCCCCTACAACGGCCAGTCCGGCCTACTACGATGGTACCACTGGTCCTGGGCTGGGGATCAGTACCTAATGACGACAAGGGTGAGTTGACTGGTGACCGCGGGGGTGTCGGGTGTGAGCTTCCAGGTGACCGCGGAGCACGGTAGCTTCTTAAGTCTGGCCACCAGGGCGATTGGCCCACTCGGCATCGCGTCCTGGCGGAGGTGTCCCCCTTAGAAGATTGCTGTCCAGTGGTGCGAGTGGACCAGTACCCACCGTCTATCGTCCAGGTGACGAGGAAAGTCAGCCCCATCATGATGTCCAGTGCTGCCATAAGTATTACTGTGATTGAACTAAGTGTGAGCCCGTGCGCTCCAACCCAATTGGTCCCAGGACTGGGATCCAACGCTCCCGAGTTTCCAGAAAGTGAGTGGGTTGCCCCAGAAGTGCCGGGGACAGGTCCCAAGACCGGCGAGGTGGTAACAGTCAGCGTTCCTGATGACCTGCTGGCCACCGTGAATCAATGCAGTAGTAAGGTATCAACCCTTTATCCCCTGCAGTACGTAACAAAGACTTTGAGTACAGAGACATTGCTAATCGCTCACTTTCCAGTGGAAGCCTCCCAAGTGCGTTGGGACAAGGACTGTGTTGTGAATGCCCCATTGAAATTTGCCTCTCTTAAGTGCAAAAAGGAGCGCTTCATTCACCATGTGGTGGACCGCGGAAAAGGTCAAGACCTCCTGGCCTACTGCATCCATGCCGCAGATGGCTGGGTAAAGGTCTGGCCAAGAGACACTGTGCTATTCCTTCCACCAGGGGGAGGAAGTAGTATGGAACCAGAGACTGTAGCACCTGACCATGATTTTGCGGAGGCTCACAAAAGTCAAAGTGAGGTACCCTCCCACAATCAGTTAGGGGCACCCTACATTTGGTCTCAGCAAACAGCTAACACTCAGCTGGCCTCGGGTATCACTGATGTGAGTATGTTATGTACCATTGATGTTAGAATACATATGTTAAGTTATACTTTCTATGCACTGCATTTTGATTGTGTAACCTTATGCTGTGATGTCCTCCAAGCGGGGACGTTGGTATTTCCACCAGGGGGAGAATGTAGCCATGTACCCTCTGGCTCCCCAGACATCCGGTTCTCTCTCTCTTACCTGCGACAGCGTGAGGGCAGTTGCAGGGGTGATCACGTCACCGGGGGCTCCCGGCGACATCCGCTACAGGGCGCCGCCATGTTTATTGTGTTTGCGCATGTGCGAAGGCTCGCGTCTGCGCAGAAGCGCCATGGTGGTCATCTTGCGATCGGCGCAGGATTGCAAAGGTGCAGAAGGTGGCTGGCGGCCATTACAGAACTGCAGGGCTTCCCAGAGTTCGCGCAGGCGCAGGGAGAGCTCGCGACGGCCATTACATTGTCGCGCGTGCACAGTACCCATAGTGCATGCGGCAATAATGTTAAAGAGGCCCCTAAGGGACTACAATTCCCAGTTGCCTTTGGGGTCTGCCCTTTCACCCAGAGCACAGGCAGCCAAACAGCAAATAGAGCTCGCAGCTTCTCCTGCAGCAAAGAAGATACAATGTTGTGTGCAGACAGGGTTTTGTCAGTTGGATCCAGGAAGAGATTGGGGAAGGTAGTGTACAGAGAGCAGTGCTCGGCTGTACTAGGCCAGATAATACCCCAGGCCCAGGTAGGCCCCACTCCCCACTAGGTTTAGTGGGTAAGTTCATAGGGACGGCCCCTTAGGTTGGGACCCTGCCCTTAGCTGAGTGTGAGACTAGTCAGAGACACGGCTGCAGTGCTGTGTACTCTGACAAGAAGAGACAGTGTTGCTTTGCAGTGCAGCACAGCAGTTAGTTTTACAGTTTCAAGAAAGGCCCCTTTTAGTGTAAGGGGGGGTTTGCTTACTATAGTACCCAGTATGGTGCCAGTTGCACTCAGTGATCGCGGCCTGCGTCTGGGCTCAGACAGGCTCTACAGCAAGAGACTTTCCAAAGCTGGATCACTCCATGCGGGAGCCACCCACCGCCAGGCAGAGTTGCAGGACGTCACAGAGGAGATCGCAGAGCGGCGGATCCTTTGTGAAGAAAGCACTGGGCAGGTATCGTATTAAAAGTGCACCAACAAAACCGGTACATAAGGCGCTGATCCCGCCTATAGGTTCTGGGTCTCTTAGTGGACATTTGGGACTTTGGTACATAGTGTGGGGTTATCACCCATAGGGAGTAGTGTTACAGAGTGACACAGTTATTGTTGTTGATGATATGTGATGTATGGTTATTCCGCATATAGTAAACAGTTATACGTATACTCCTGTGTATGTGGTTACTACATGTGGGTCCTGTGTAGTGGACATTTTACACTCCTAGAATCCTGCACAGGTGGAGGCGCTGAGCGAAGAAGATCGTTCCAGAGGATTCACCCCAGGCTTTCACTAGCAGAGGCTCAGACCTCCTGTGAGCCTGACAGGTGTACTGCACCACACCTGGTAAGATATAGGTTCCCCCTTACGTACACTCTATATGCGATTGGGTGGGGGAATACATGTGTATTCTGTGACGTCAAGAGCAGCATGGCACTCAAAATAAAGGTTCAGCCCGCATGCTGCCTCTGCCTGTCATGATGGCAACCCAGAAGTAAAGGGTTAAACCTGCCACCCTAAGGATGGAGAATACCTCAACCCTAGTAATATGTAACCGTATGTTTTAACACTCCTTTGGGCTTATCACTGTGACTCATTGTATGCCTGGCCCAGTGACAATGGCTGAATATCAGGCATACATTGAGTCAGGGCCACTGTGTGGGCCAGATGTTGTGACCAGGGATAATGGGGAACAAGGGAGGGACGTGCCCGCCTGCTGGGAGAGTACACACTCCAAGACCGGAGCATTGTTCTCTCCCTGACAGAGAAATGTCCATCCCTGCGGGGGGCCTGGAACTGATCTCAGGGTCTGGCATGCGGGTCCTAGCCCCATTGGTCAGTTCTAATTTCCCACGCTCTGAGGTCCCGCCCCTTGGTGGCCGTCTTCCTGCTCTGGCTCCACCTCATCTCCGAATTGGTCTGTTCCAGATGCCCCCCTCTCTACGGATTGGCTCAGAGGTTAAAGGGACACCACTGATTGGTCGGCACCCAGTTCTCCATGATTTCAAATCGAGATCGGGAAACTTTAAAAGCTTGCGCCGATCCGAGCTCCACAGACGTTCTAGGCTGGTCTCGGTGGCTAGAGACCAACCTAACCTTGGATTGCACAGACCTGGAGTGGTCTTTCCTTGTAACTGGGGAACTGGGATTGAACAAGGACTTTTCTGTGGTGACATCCAGGGTAAGGTAGCTTTGGTAGCACCCTGCACCTAGTGCTACCAACTTAAAATTAGTAGTTCTGCCCCTGCACCTTGGGAAAGTTCCATTCACGCGCGGTATACAGGAGGGTGGGGCAAATACTGCAGGTGAGTATGGCTGAATTCCGAGTGTGAGCTGAAGTCTCTTTATCACCACAGAGTGCAAGCTCTTCGGGTGGGAGCTCACTGTGCCTCAAATAAACGTTACTTTCACTGTCAGCGATATATAAGATTTATATATATACTAGCTGAGACCCGGCGTTGCCCGGGAGTAAAATTTCCCGCTCCCTCCTCTCTCTCCACTCCCCATGTCTGTTTCTCCACTCCCCCCTCTCTCCCCGCTCCCCCCTCTCTCTTTGTCCATTTCCCCCCCCCCTGCACAGCTCCGGTCCCGACCCCCCTGCTCAGCTCCTGTCCCACCCCTACAGTGTCACACACACAGTGTCCCCCCCTCCCACACAGTGTCACACACACAGTGTCACACACACACACAGTGTCACACACAGCGATATATATATATATATATATATATATATATATATATATATATATATATATTGATACACAATACATTCTTGAAATATCTCCTGTGCATCCCAGAGAGAGGTGACAAACAGGTCACCACTTCTTAGTCTGAGGGCTATTTTAGATATAGCATATCATCGGATTACATCAATTCTGAAGAATAACATTGAGATATTCGGAACAGTTGCAGAAAGACGAATGCAATAAGGCCAAACACTTGAGGTTTAGGAGGTGACAAGGGACAGCTATCCATTTGTTGCTTTAGCTGTGAGCCGGTCAATATGAGTATTGTTACATTCAGCAAACTCACCTGCATCTATTGATATGACTCACGTCTATCTAAGTATTAGAGAAATTAAGATATGAGTGTGTTTTATATATTTAGTCAGACTTTTCAAATCCAAAGTACAGAAGTCTCACCAAGGTAATAGGAAAATCAGAATTCAAGAGGTGTGTCTGGAATCAGACACATGAATTCTCATCTTTCTACACTAGTAGCCACCCTGGGAAGAACGTGTAGGGAATTCTGCTGTGTTTATCCTTATATTTTAAGAAAGTGGTCTGCATTTATTGTAACGGTATGTTCTTGTAATAATCTTTTTTTCTAACCTAAGCACTGTATTTTTATATATATTCAAACAACCCTTTAATAAGTGATGCTTTGGGCTCTGAATGAACTATTTGCACGCTTTGTAAAGAGTAAAGTTAATTTTCGGACACATTTTGCTTCAACAGATTTGTGTGTGTTAAGTGTATAGTTTTTCTTTAACAAACAGGAACCTAAGACTCTGGCAGATAGATACATATTTTATTTGCAGATTTCTTGGGTGGTGGCAGCAGGTATTATTGCAACCAAGCAAAGGGTAAATATTAACTAATTGAAAGTACCTTGCGGAAGAGAAAGGGCGAGTTAGCTAGAGTAGCCGTGTGTATTAACCCCGATTGCATATCTGTCACGTGCTCACTTGTGTGCTGTTCGCGGCAAATGGTATATGGGGACGGATTGAGAGGAGATATTACTAATTTGAGGGACCTTTGCGAAGGTGAAAAGTGGGCCAGCTGGAGAGCTGTGTATTAAACCGTGTCCCGTATGCAGGTCATGTGCTTACAAATATATTCATTTTGCAGGGGATCCCCTATTTTTATTATTTAGAATTTTTTTTATATATATCTTTCTCCCTGAACAATGTTTCCAGCTTTCCTAGTCAACAAAGGATTTGCTAACTTGCATGATTTTGTTGTCTAACATCCCGTGTGGTAAAGGGTGGTGTGGGTGCATGGTTCAGGCGCCCTGCGGAGGAGGTGGGGATTTGTTTCCGGAAAACACAAACTTTACAGGGGTTTAGAAACATAGAGGATCAGAGCCAGCAACAATAAGGTCCTTTTCTGTCGCCGCTGAAAAAAACCCAATACAAAATCAACTCGTTGAGCCGCCATCTTTATTTTTACCATCAATTTATTTCGTAAGTTTTGCCAGGAGTCATTTTGTACCAGTGTCGAGTTAAGGGCAGCCTGACCGTGTCGAGTTAAGGGAAGCCTTTCCTTCACCGCCAGGAAAGTATGAAAATGTACAAACGGCTTATACCTCTGTAGGGTTTTGATGCGAACAGTAGGGTTTAGGAAACACATGCCTGTTCCCGGGTCAAATTAGATGCAGGTTTTAAGATTTCCAGAGTGGTCTGCAATGCATCACTGCTCCGTTCTACATCTCATTAGCATAGGGATAACGTCACGTTGTTGTAGTATAATGTTGGGGTATCTTCCAATAACGTGACGGTAAGTGTGTCTTAGTGTTACTCCCGTCCAGACCCCGAAATAGGAGAGAAGATGGAAATTACACATGGGAAATAATGCCATGTTAGTTCAATTATACCTAACTGGTGTTACACCCATCCAGACCCTATAAACACCCATCCAGACCCTATAAAAACCCTATTTCCTATGGGAATAACGGTAAGTTTAAGTATGACCTAACTCAGGGGTGCACAAACTGGGGGGGGGCAAGATTTTTCAGGGGGGGGGCGCGGCAGTTGCTGAGGCCCCGCGCTCTTCCCCAAGGCATTTAAATTAAATGCCGGGGATTGTGTGAGGTCTCTGCAATGTCTCTTATCTTGTCTTCAGTGGCATGTCGCCATGGCAACACGGCATCAAATGACACCGCGGGGTCACGTGACGTCACCCCGCACCGTCATTTGACGCCGAAGACAAGGTAAGGATGGGGGGCGAGCAGGGAAAGTTTGCCCTCTCCTGACCTAACGCTTTGCTCTTTACGGGAGAAAACACGGCTTACGTTATTGTCCTTTGAAGATTCGAGGTGAGTGTTAACGCGACATGAAGTTAGGTTACCGCCACGTCAAGTGACAACGGAGCTTTGTGCGTCTGAGTGTATATCCCAGTGTGACTTTCTCCTATACTCAGCTAGTTTACTGCTCTCAGCTCGGGGCTATCTCCCTTTCCCCTTCTCTAATGCTCTTACGCCTAAAATGTTTTCCCCTCACACTCAGTACATGTCAAACACCCACCCTCAGTTGAAGCCTAACAACACAGCTTCTGTGCGAAACCTGAACACAAAACCACTTCTCCCCACCATGAAGGCCAGCACAGCCATCAACTTATGTACAATCAAGGCCAGGCACTGCCATTCACTTACCTCACCATCAAGGCCAGGCACAGCCATCAACTTATGTACAATCAAGGCCAGGCACTGCCATTCACTTACCCACCATCAAGGCCAGGCACTGCCATTCACTTACCCACCATCAAGGCCAGGCACTGCCATTCACTTACCCACCATCAAGGCCAGGCACTGCCATTCACTTACCCACCATCAAGGCCAGGCACTGCCATTCACTTACCCACCATCAAGGCCAGATACTGCCATTCACTTAACCACCATCAAGGCCATGCACTGCCATTCACTTACCCACCATCAATGCCAGACACTGCCTTTCAACGCTCTTACACCTTCCCCTACTGTCTGTGTAAGTCTCCCACCTTCCTACTTAGATTGTAAGCTTTGCAGGACAGGAATGCCCTTCCCCTAATGTCTATTCTAGCCGTTGTATAATTATAAATATACATACAACGCGTTGCAGATCACTCTGGCAGTGAAAAGGGTTTCAGAAGAGAAAATCTTTCACTGACACGAGCGTTACATGGGGAAAAGTCACGCTATTTGTCTAATAAGAGTAAACTATCCATTTTTCAATGTCATTTTAATACCCCCACAATCTACTTTCATTATCGGTCAAGGACCGGTCACGAGTTTAAGGACTGTGAGTTAAATAACGGGTGCAAATAATTGCTTTTTGCATGTTGGAAAGACTCGGGGTGTCTTCCCAGCTGCTCAAGATCGAATTAAGAATGAAATAAATAACATTGAATCTTAACCATCTTAAAAAAAGCATTTTCCCTTCAATTATATGTTTCCCCCCCACCCCCCAGGTCGGAAACAGGGGTCTCTGGACCAGAAACTCTCCTTCATTTCAGCTCTGTGGACCCCCTGCTCCCTGAGAAATATCGGAAGATGATGCTGGTATCTAATGAGGGCCAATAGGAAGCCGCAAGGGATGATGCAGGACCTTTAAACCCCTATATTGCATAGCCAGCCAGGGCCGCTAACAGCAGCCCATTCAGGGGTAATTATCTCAGGAAGAAGTGGGTCCCAGAGCTGAAATGAATGCAGGTCAGCTCCGGAGATCCCCTGCTTCCCACCTAGGGTAATACCCAGTGTTCGACAAATCCATTAAAATACAGGCCCGTGGCGACTGGATTTGACCCTGTGGCGACCTCCTCATGGCCGACACCAAGCAAGGCGGGATTGGGGGCGGGACACGGTGGCGAGTAGATTTTTTGGTTCGGCGAGTAGATTTTTGGGTGATTTGTCAACCACTGGTAATAACAATATACATATAAATAAAAACCCTGCCGTAAATGCAGCTTTAAACATACTGGCTGCACTATAATTTTGTCTCAGGAATGATTAAAAAGTGGCAATTTCATCTTCTACATGAACCCATGCTATGATTTTTTTCATTATTATCCCTACAAGTGGGTAATAAAAAGTAACACTGCAGAAATATTACAGTGGGTGATCATTCGGATTAACAAAACACACCAACCATTTTAAATTCTGCGAGTCCATTCTGCAAAGTAGCACTTTATAAATGTTGTCCACAATGGGAGTTTAAAATGGCTGCCATCTTTTACACCTATTGGGCAAACAGAGGTTGCTATGGTGACCTCTTATGCCAGTGAAATAAAAAAACAGGTGAAAACACACAAACAAATAAAGTTTCAGCATATAGTGTGAACATGTGATAATACTTTAGTTTAGTATTTGGAGGGAAAGAGGGGGAATGCTGCTTTTAAAGGGGTTATAATTGGCCAAAGAAGTCAAATTATACAACTGAGAACCATGGGCTAAACTAAAAGATCGTCAGTAAAACTCTGCTACATCATCAATAAACCTTCTGTATATCATCAATAAATCTGATGTATGTCATCAATAAAACGTACCATATATCCTCCGTAAAAAAATCTTATATGATAAATAAAACTGCCCTATAACAGAAATATGATTACGTTACATAATCAAAAAAACAGCCCTACATATTAAACTTCCCCAAATCACAAATAAAACTGCGCTACAACAATAATACGATGGACCTACATCATGAATAAAATGGTCCTATATGGCAAATTAGACTGCCCTATGACAAAAATACGATGGCCCTACAGCATGAATAAAATGTCCCTATATGGTAAATGAAACTGCCCTATATCACTAATAAATGGGCCCTGGCATTTCCCCAACCTGGGACACCCCAAACAGGACAGGCGTTTTACACCAGGTTCTCTGCGCTTCTTTTGGGGGGCTCCGGCAGAATCTCAGTGAGCTCGGAGCTCCCGGTCTCTGGGGGCTCCTGGCCTTTCCCCGTCTCTAGGGCGTGCTGGTGATACACCCTGTTGGCCGACAGACACATCAGGGCGTGTATCTGAAAGAAAACGGAGACCAGTGTCGGCCTTTGGGTTCAAAAAATCCCAAACAAGAAGTTGCCTATTTTCCTATTTTCTAGCAGAATTTCCCTCTCCCCCCCCCCCAAAAAGAAACATGATTTTCTTTTAATGTCTTACCTGAAGCAGGGGGTCCCCTGGAGTAGCAGATCCTGCTATGGTCTTAGCACAGGTTCAGGTGAAATTCAGAGGAGGGGGAACCACACAGATTGTTTCATTCAATGGATGGCCCATCAAAAACTCACTGCTGAATTTCCCCTGAACCTGAGTGTATCTGGCAGTGATAAGAAACTGGTGGTATTTTTATGGAGGGACCCCCAACAATTCAGGAAAGTTACATGAAGAAATAACAAAACAAACCAAGGGGGGGCGGGAGAGGGGGGAGAGAGGGGAGAGGGGAGGGGGTACAAAAAAGTCACTGAAAGTCCCAACATAAATTATTTAAACTAAGGAAATTATTATACTAACTATTGTTACTGTGAATGACAGAGAAATGACTTTCTCTGGCTCTGTGTAAATTCACATGATACAGGCTTAAACCCCAGATCTCGTCCCTGCAACACACATCGACCCCTCCTTTTTTTACCACCAGAATGGGAAGCAGGGAGTCCCCCAAAGCTGAAACACTCCATTTTCCGCTCCGGAGCCCCCAACCCCAGCCCCCCACATACTTACCGGCTAAGGTTGCAGCTGGTATTTAAATGCCCTGCGTCACGCGGATGATAGTTCAGCTTCCTATTGGCCCGTGTGATGCGGGAGATTTAAAATTGCCATTTTGTTTCCCCTGGAGGGAACTGCAACACGTTACCTTCACTGATAAGTATATCAGGAAGCAAAGAGTCCACCAAGCTGAAAGTAGCATGTTTAAGCTCCGGGACCCCCTGTTTCCCTTCCTTGTATAAAAAGTCGGGAAGGTTAAATAAAACAAATGGGGACAGCTCTGTCAAATATTATATCTATAGGAAGTGGAAAGAAGAAGTTATGTTGATGATTAGAAGATATATTGATGATATTCCAGACTAGATCACTCCATTTTTTACTTAATTTCTGTTGGAACATGGCATTTTCAATTAACAAACCTGCAACGTATACCGTAGGGCATCCTGTGACTTTGGAGTCCTAGTTAACAATGCGAAAACCAGAACTACAAGTCCCAGAATGCACTGGGAGATGAATATAAACTGGCAATAAAATTTAAAAATATATATATTATTACAGTTTGATGCCATCCTGAAGAAGGATATTGAGGAGATAGCAAAACAGTTGGGAGAGGTTATTGATAGCAATGAAGGAGAAAAGAGAACCCGACAGAATGCACTCACTGTGTGAGCGTGTATAATTGCATATTTATTTAAAACCCTTTTATTGAGTATTTTAACATGATTTTGGAAAGAGGGATCAGGTATATAAATCCAAGGCCTGTCCCTATACAACCGCTACCCGTTTGAACTCCTACTCGTTCAAATGTCGCTATAGCAGAGACATAGTTCACAATATGTCTTAATGGCTACCTGTCTTAATAAGATCAGAGTAGTTTCCCATTGTGATTATATAGAACCTAATTTGTCCGGATAAGGAGAAACTGTTCTTCGGACCAGGAATGTGAAAAAGAAGCTGTACTACTCAAACAAAGATTCAGGGAGAGAGGATGTGGCAATAGGCTAATAAAAAGGGGCTTACAAAAGAGCTAGGTCTACAGACAGGAATCAACTGCTGGCTGATAAGATCAAAAGTGGCAATGAACAGAACATTGTTTGTTTTATTGGGACATACAACAACCAGTGGGCACAGATAAATAACATTCTTGGCAGACACTGGCACATCCTGCTGGAAGATGATGATCTCCGCAGTGTCCTCACAGCAAGACCTACAATGGTGAGTAGGTGGGCGGCAAACCTAAAGGACTTAGTGGTCCATAGCCACTTCGGACCACCTAATCATAACTGGGTGGATCTATCCATATATCATTATACATAACATTTTAATATTATAAATATAGTTAATTGCATGTATACATATATATATATATATATATATATATATATATATATATATATATATACACACATACTATATATGCACACACACACACATATATATATATATGCAGTGTTCGACAAACCTATACATTTGCACGCCCCGGGCGAGTGAATTTAGCATCGTGGCGAGCTCCTATTGGCCCAATCAGCACACGTGTGGTACTAGGTGGCGAGTAAATTTTTTTGTTTGGCGAGTAGATTTTTTGGTGATTTGTCGAGACTGTATATATGTATATATATATATACTGTCATTAAGGATATGGTGGGTAAAAAAAGTGACAAAAACCCTCCACAGTAAAGCATAAAGCAACAGTAATATTTACAGTTGCTATATATATATATATATATATATATATATATATATATATATATATATATATATATATATGTGTGTGTGTGTGTGTGTGTATGTATGTATATAATACAATCATATACATTATACTGGAGTGGATATATACATTTAGAATTTTATACAATGTTTTAACAGACGTAGATGATTTAATTTACACATGACGGACATATAGTATAACACACCAACCTCAACCGCGAGATCAAATTCTCTCTACTGCGCTATAATAAATTGACTCAGATGACAGACAGACAGACGGGTCTGAGGTTAAACCAGGAACATTTTAATTGCTTTCAAACGCTTACATTTCATGAAACACACAAGTTCAGAGGTGAGGACGAAGACCCCTGGTTTTAACCTGGCAGAAAAAGACCTTACCACCCCCCTCATCACCAGAGAGAGGCCTGTGCAGCTCTGTGTGTGTGTGTATGTGTATATATATATGTATATAATTGGTAATTTCTTCATAATGGTGCTCTCTCTAAATAAACCCCTTCACTTTCAGAGGACTATATATATATATATATATATATATATATATATATATATATATATATATATATATATATAGTCCTCTGAAAGTGAAGGGGTTTATTTAGAGAGAGCACCATTATGAAGAAATTACCAAATGAGACGGTAAGGGGTTAAGGCTTCTATAGGTCTGACATCCTGCTAGATCCTTTGTAATGTTACAGTCCCAATAAAGACGCGCTTAACTATAGGGTTAATGCCTCATTAACGGTCCTAAATGTCCATGCACTAAATTTAACATACCATGCACTGCTGGCTATTACGGGCTTTAAAGAGGCAGAATCCCTCAGTTGGAAAATTGGCATACAGCAGTGTATAGCAATGGTGAGTATTATTTTTGCCCTCAGCTGAAAGAAAAAGCTCAGTCATACTTACCATCACTATACACTGCAGCACATTCTGATCATGTTAAGCCAGTGTAGCCTACCTTGCCGTAATGCAGTTAATGTTCTTGTTTATTGATACTATGTCAATATTTTATATTTATAGGGTCACCAACCGTAAGCCTGTGTATTAGAAGCAGGTTAGAGAGGGGGGGGGGACTCAGTCGGGTGGAACGTGGCAGATTTTTGGGCTCACCTCCTACGCGGAGAGTCCTGGCCCTCAAACCCGTTCCCCCACCCCCACCCTCCTCCCACGCAGATCAGCTGAGCGGGAATTATCTCTGCGTTTGCATAAACTCTCCCTTTGTCTTCCGTTTGCAGACTGATTAAATAGCCAACTCCGGTAGAATTTAGGAACAGAGGAGGGTGTAACAAAATCTCTCGCCTGCAGATTACCGGATCAAAAAAAAAACCGGCATTAGATTTATCAAAGAAAAAAAAAATGATATGGTTGTTTGTGCCATTAACCTTTATCTTTTAATATAGTCAATGCTGATTTCTGCATCCGGAGCCTCCCCAGTAATTCTCCCCCAAATCCATTGAGAGTCGAAGAACACACAGCAAGGCTTGATATTTAAGGAGATGTTCGTGCTTTAATGAAATAATCTCATCATTTAAAAATAAAAGTGTAATGAATTTGGATATTTTTGATCTTGACCGAGTCAGAATTTCCACCCAGAATAGATGTAATCTGTGGCCGCACCATTTACAAGTACGACCCTGTTCTCGTCAGCCTATGCTGGGCTTCAAAAAGTTTAGAAATTATCCCATATAATGCCATAAATATCAACCCTTTAAAATCCCATACCACTTCAGTACTGAATTTTTCCACTGTAATTTAGGAAGAACAGACATATAAAGTATTCAGTATTGGGGGAAGATCTGTGGCTTCTGAACTAGGAACCAAAACTGCGATTTATCAAACTCTTCCGGCTTTAAAAACAAAACCCAGCATTAGATTTATAAAAAAAGAATACAAATTCAGTTGAAACCCATTAAATGTAACTTTTTTCCCCTTTAATAAATCTCATGCACATGGATTTCTCTTTACACGGATCGATTCGTTGATGATATACCCTGGTGAGACAGTCGGTTTGATAATCTCAGGGAGCAATTTCAATTAAATCTCACTTCTCTACCTATACACTTTGCTTTCCAGAATCCTTTGCTGTTAAGGACAGCTACACCCCAATAAAGAACATTTTGAATATGGATGTTATCAAGTCAGGTGATAACTTTGTGTGTTTAACATATCAATAAAGAACTAAACATCCATAAAATAATTATTCAATGTCATGTGTTCTCTGTGTTCCACTGTCACGTCCTGTGATGTAATTTCTGTCTCTGCCTATGACAGGGACCATTTGGTGACAGCATGTGGTGGCATTAAGGGAGAGGGTTTTTTTTTAATATGAAGTCTCCCTTTCAGATAGAGTTTCTGTAGCAGTGATGAATCCGGAATGTTAGAAAGATCTCTGCTGCAGGATCATTTAGTTACATAGTATTACGCTGACATATAGGGTGAGCTGAAAGTTATACTGTAGGACATTAATGTTTAGGATACCTGGAAATTCCTGTTCATAAGTGACATCATCACAGTAACTTCCTGTTTTCCTTTTTTTTTTCTCTCTAAAACATTCAACACTTCCATGTGGTTTACAAAAAGAGACAATTTAAATAAATAAGAGCAAAACTTAAATAATTTTAAGGTGCAGCTGCCTTTAACCCAGCGAAAGAAGGAAATGTACTTATTAAAATTTGTTAGAAGAACCCAGAGTTTGAGGGAGAAAGGGGCAGACAGCACGAGGTTTTCCCTGGGAAGGCACTGGGCGTGTTATGAAAACTCCAGCGTTACAAAAAATACAGAGAAATAAACTAGAGTAAGAAGTCGGACTCTGAGGTTCTAGAACTTTGAACGATCACTGCGGCCGGTAACTCGGAGAACCGCGTAGTTGAAAGAAGCACCTACCATGTAAGTGAGCTGTAAAGGAATATATGGGAGAGAGAAGACACAGTGTATAAACATCGCAGGACAGGGGGTATTATTTTTTTTCCCCAATAGGGCCTACATACTGAGCTATTTTAGTGCAAAATTGGTGCATGTCGCTCTCAATTTCCGTAGCGCTTCTGCGCCCCCATGTACTAACCTCAAGTTTTTCCACCCGTGCGCTGCGTCAAAAATGTGTTTTTTCCTGTGTTTTAACACACACAGACGGTCTGCTCTGGGCATACAGATGTTAATGGGATGTGGCAAAAAAAATTATTAATATGTGCGCCCCAAAATAGGAGAAAGTGCGTCAAAATCGTCTGCCAAGTTCAACTTAGCGTAAACCCTGAAAAAACTCTTAATAAGGTTAGCGCAGAATGAAGTTGCTATGTGTCAACCCAAAATTGCAGTTGCCGCAGCACTGCAGTTTCATAATATAGGTTACCGAAATATATTATTTTCCCCGTTTGGCTATTATAAATAATATTACATTCATCATTTACTGACTAAAACTAGCTATCAATAAAAAAAAATACATAGGATTCTGTTTTCATTTCAATTGTACCAACCAGGTATTCAACATGATAAATAATTTCAAACAGCAAATTAAGAGTTATATGTCGTACCTGACGATCTTCATAGACTGCTCATTTTGTGGAGGTTTACACTACTTTTTAGCACTGACATTTTTGAATCAACACAAATTTGAAAAACGATGTTAGTATATAGGTCCCAATATGTTCTGCCCCTCTTAAAATAGTAGCTTCCTGTTTAGGATTTCATTGGTTTACAAAATAAAACCCAGTCCGCTCTGAGAATAAAACATAATAATATTCTGTGATAGCTCCCAAGGACAGATCCCAGCATCAGGAAAACAGCATTCGGAATGGTTTGATGGTGCAAGGGATTCTGGGAGATGGGGGCAGTCTTTTTTTTAATAGCTAATGGTCATTGTTAATTAGAGGAAATATTATTTAGGGGGAATGACACAATATATGAGAGTTTGGGGTTTGTCTGTTAAAGGGCAAAGTGTGTCTAAATATGGTGGGGGGAGTGGTGGGAATTTAAAAGGGTTCTAAAGAGGAATCAAAGACATCGGGTTGTGACAGGAAGGTGACAGAGATAAGGGGCAGTGACAGTAAGAACAGTGAAGTGACAAAAAATGTGCAAATTAGATTAAATTCCAGTGTTTAGTATTTTTTAAGGATTTCTGGGGATCACTCACCAGGGCTACAAGTGTCGCAGCTGCTCCCACAAACGCAGCGATGAACAGGTGGAACGTCATCTGGAACTGAGAGGTGACAATCTGGCATCACCCCATGATCACCCCATGATCAGCCCATAATCAGCCCATAATCAGCCCATGATCAGCCCATGATCACCCCATGATCACCCCATGATCACCCCCATGATCACCCCCATGATCACCCCCATGATCAGCCCATAATCAGCCCATAATCAGCCCATGATCAGCCCATGATCACCCCATGATCACCCCATGATCACCCCATGATCCCCCCCATGATCTTTATAGGTGGGATGCAGTGTATGAAGGGTCAATGTTGGCAGTGAAATGACTTAAAACTCATTGGCTGTTGAAGAGGTTACCCCCGCAGGGTGACACAAGAAAAGTCTGGAGTTCAACAGACACGGAGAGAGGTCTATAAGGTTCCCAGGTTATATGAGGCAATGGGAGGAGTTATAAGGAGCGGTTATATGAGGCAATAGGAGGAGTTATAAGGAGAGGTTATATGGGGCAATAGGAGGAGTTATAAGGAGCAGTTATATGGGGTAGTAGGAGGAGTTATAAGGATAGTTATGTGGGGTAATAGGAGGAGTTATAAGGATAGTTATATGAGGCAATAGGAGGAGTTATAAGGAGAGGTTATATGGGGTAATAGGAGGATTTGGGAGCGGTTATTTGGAGCAATAGGAGGAGTTATAAGGAGAGGTTATATGGGGTAATAGGAGGAGTTATAAGGAGCAGTTATATGGGGTAATAGGAGGAGTTATAAGGAGAGGTTATATGGGGTAATAGGAGGATTTGGGAGCGGTTATTTGGAGCAATAGGAGGAGATATAGGGATAGTTATATGAGGCAATAGGAGGGTTTATAAGGAGCAGTTATATTTGGGATTAGTAGTAGTTATATAGAGCAGTAGGAGGAATTATACAGAGGGGTTATATGGGTAGTAGGAGGAGATATAAGGAGGGGTATATGGAAAATGGGATGCGTTATAGGGAGGGGTTATGGGGCACATTGCAGGGTCTGCTTACCTCACTGGTCTTGCAGATGGCGAGCAAACTGGTCCCGCAGACTTTTCCGGGGAAGGCGTTCCATGGCAGCACCCCTGGGAGGGACAGAACATGTTACCCCCCTCTCAGAACCTTTTAGACAGGTATACAGTGGTATGCGGAGCCCGCTACAATGATCCAAAAGACGAATGTACCGTATATGCGGGCATCTGCACACAAGGTGCTAATGCTGGCAGAGGTTTTCCCTGGAACCGCGATGGACTGACAGGTGACCCAGGTGTTGAAGTAAATGTAGACAGGGACAGCGGAGCAGGCGAAGATCAAGATCCACAGGATGGTGACAGCGTAGGTGACACCAACAAACTGCACGGAAGACACCAAAATCATGACAAAGTGACACAGACAGTGGGGAGCTATGTGACATGGAGTCTGTCCCTCCCTCCCGCAGGGTGACACAGTGACACAGAGGGGTGCTGCGGGACATGGACCCTGTCCCTCATCCCTCCGCAGGGTGACACAGTGACACAGATAGAAGGGAGTTATGTGACATGGAGTCTGTCCCTCCCCCCGCAGGGTGACAGTGACACAGAGGGGAGCTATGTGACATGGAGTCTGTCCCTCCCCCCCGCAGGGTGACACAGTGACACAGACAGAGGGGAGCTATGTGACATGGAGTCTGTCCCTCCCCCCCGCAGGGTGACACAGTGACACAGACAGAGGGGAGCTATGTGACATGGAGTCTGTCCATCCCCCTGCAGGGTGACACAGTGTGATATAGACAGTGGAGCTATGGGACATGGAGCCTGTCCCTCCTTGTCCCGCAGGGTGACACAGTGACACAGACAGAGGGGAGCTATGTGACATGGAGTCTGTCCCTCCCCCAGCAGGGTGACACAGTGACACAGAGAGGGGAGCTATGTGACATGGAGTCTGTCCCTCCCCCCGCAGGGTGACACAGTGATATAGACAGAGGGGAGCTATGGGACATGGAGTCTGTCGCTCTCCTCGCAGGGTGCCACAGTGACACAGACAGAGGGGAGCTATATGACATGGAGTCTGTCCCTCCCCCCGCAGGGTGACACTGTGACAAAGACAGAGGGGAGCTGTGTGACATGGAGTCTGTCACTCTCTTCACAGGGTGACACAGTGACACAGACAGAGGGGAGCTATGTGACATGGAGTCTGTCGCTCTCCTCGCAGGGTGACGCAGTGACATCACCTTGTCAGGGTGTCCCAGCCACTTCCCCAGGCAGCGACACAGCAGTTCTATGGTGTGAACGGGCTGACGCGATCTGGAGCTCCGTCCCCTTGCGGGGCCGCCTGTCACCGTGGAGATGAGCCCGCCTTTCACGGACGTGGGTTTGAAATCCCCCAGGATGTGTTTGATGGCGGTCGTGGTGTAGAAGCCTTCAGCCAGGAATAGTGTACCGAAGATGAAGAAGAAGACGGCAGTACCGTAAATAGTGTACTGGAGACCATTAATCCTGCACAGGACAGAAGAGGGTGAGTGGGATAAGAAGACGTCTCACACACACACACACACCCACACACACACACACCCACACACACACGCACACACGCGCACACGCTCACGCACACATGCACACGCGCACGCACACACGCACGCACAGACGCGCACGCACACACGCACCCACACACACACGCACACACGCACACACGCACACACACACGCACACACACGCACACATGCACCCACACACACACATGCACCCACACACACACAGGTTTCCTAGAAGTTCATAGGGTTAGTTACATCTCCCTTTGTTGGGAATAGAGGACGTCCCACACACGGGGTTCCTATACGTTAATAGGGTCAGCGACAACTCCCTTTGATAGGTAAGAAGGCGTCTCACACACACAGGATTCCTATACGTTAATAAGGTCAGTGACAGCTCCCTCTAATGGGATAAGAGGATGTCCCACACACGGGGTTCCTATAAGATAATAGGGTCAGTGACACCTCCCTCTGATGGGATAAGAGGATGTCCCACACACGGGGTTCCTATAAGATAATAGGGTCAGTGACACCTCCCTCTGATGGGATAAGAGGACGTCCCACACACGGGGTTCCTATAAGATAATAGGATCAGTGACACCTCCCTCTGATGAGATAAGAGGACGTCCCACACACGGGGTTCCTATAAGATAATAGGGTCAGTGACACCTCCCTCTGATGGGATAAGAGGACGTCCCACACATGAGGTTCCTATAAGATAATAGAGTCCTTGGCTCCTCCATGTGATGTCCGTGGTTTGCTCCACACTCACACGTGGATGAGGTACTCATACTCCTGGTAGTTCTTGGAGAAGTACGTCTCAATCAGCTTCTCTGTGCCACTCAAAGCCTCGTGACCACAGCCACAGAACAGAGCCACGCCCGTGAAGCACAGGACCGTGGCAATCACTGAGGCGAAGGGGACCCCAACCATACAACGTACGCAGCCATCGTGCCAACCTGGGGGAGAGAGAGAGAGAGGGAGGGGGAGATATAGGGTGAGCGACAGAAGGAGAGAGAGATGGAAGGGGTGGAGGGGAGGCTGAGAGAGATCTAGTGTGTTCACTGACACAGGGAGAGAGACAATCAGACTATATGTACTCTATGTACTAGTGCAGCCACCACTGGGGTGGGACGCTCACAAAGCCACCCTTTTCCTCTGTCCTATCTCTCTCTTTCTCTCTCCCTGCCATTGCTCTACACCGCCCCCTGTATACCACACACAATGTCTCTTTGTTCTTTGTTTATCACTGATTAAACAATACTACAATTATGTCACACTCCATCCAAGTACAGCACCCCTCCCCACCCAATCTCTCACTTGGATAAAAAGGCCCTCTCCATGCAGGGGCATTAACACTGTAGAGGGGCAGAAGGGCACTTCAGGAGCTGGGTTACCATGCATCATATGTCATAACCAAATTTTGCAGAGTATATAGCACACGCGGCTTTTACTAGATGCTGGACAGGACCCCAGCAAAGATTCCAAGGGAGCAGTGATTTATTAAGCAGTTATTAAGGAAATCCCAGTCAGCCATCTTTAATAAACACTCCTAAATATATGTTTGACATCAGATCTACTGGAAAAATAGGGAACCACTGGAGATTTTCACTGCAAGATCACAATGAAAAGGGAAGGTGGGCTAATATACTGAATAAAAGATCGATCGCTATATATACTGTGTGCAGCCCCCTCTTGGAGGACTACTAGATTCTGCAAGGGGTTACTTGCCTAAAGGGGTTAACTGTGTGGGCTCCCTCAGGTTACTTCCCTCCCCTCCCCACCATGTGATGTATAATGTAGATGTAAGTGTATATATAGCCACCCCTTATGTTCTAGAAATAGGTTCTTTATAGTTCTGTTTAAAACCAGAGACAGAACATGAAACACAGACAGAGCTCAGTGCACATCCAGTGAAACCCATACACGGTACAGTGCCTAAATATATATGTATAGATATCATTTGAATAAAATGGTCTTTTAGTTTAACATTTTGGCCAACGTGTTGTAAGCCCTTGAGCCACTTCACGGCAGACCACATCTCAAGGGTACCTAACACTAATATAAATTCTTAATAACCTGTGCATTACCAGGAAGAATGATTTATAATAAATCTGTCAAAATTAGTTGCATAGTTCTAAGTCTGATTGAAGCTCTTATTCACCTGTACATTACCAGGAAAAGCACTCTGTATTAGATTTTCACAATCAAACTGCAAGCAAGCAAGTTCCCCTGAGAGTGGGAGATGCTATGGAGTGAGCTTTTAACCATTTAAAAGTGGGCGGGTGAGCTTCAAACTACGTAGGAGGAGCCACCCTCCAATCAGCTAAGACCAGCTGAACAAGAATTGTAAAACATACAGGACACCTACAAGCTCATATTGAACCCCCAAAATAACCACAACATATATATAAGCATATAAGTGTCACAGAGGAGTGCCTAAATATATATGTATAGATATCATTTGAATAAAATGGTCTTTTAGTTTAACTCTTTGGCCAAAGTGTTGTAAGCCCCTGAGCCACTTCATTCAAGAATTTATATTAGTGTTAGGTACCCTTGAGATGTGGTCTGCTGTGAAGTGGCTCAGGGGCTTACAACACTTTGGCCAAAGAGTTAAACTAAAAGACCATTTTATTCAAATGATATCTATACATATCTATACATATATATTTAGGCACTGTACCGTGTATAAGTTTCATTGGATGTGCACTGAGCTCTGTCTGTGTTTCATGTTCTGTCTCTGGTTTTAAATATATATTGCCATGCTCAGTAGCACTCCTCTGTGACACTTATATGCTTATATATATGTTGTGGTTATTTTGGGGGTTCAATATGAGCTTGTAGGTGTCCTGTATGTTCTTTATAGTTCTGACTGGGGTCCTCACTATGATTCCTGTATATAGGTTTGTGTGTTTAGTAATATGTATTAAGATGTGTCTTGTCATCCTTTATTGTTTTATAGTTAGTAGTGTGCCCTTTCTAAGTTAGTGCCTATTAAAGGAACGGGGAAAATCAAGTTTGTGGGAGAGATGCCTACAGTCCTGGTTCCATAGGGTTGCCCCTACAGCCTGACCGCCACTGTCCTCATAGGGTTACCTATACTACAGCCATCGCTCACTTTGAACCTGCCAATCTAGCGGATTCTCTTTGCATCCTATCCTCCCTGCAAGCCGTTTCCACGCCCTCCTTTTTAAAGGGCAACTAAACCATGCACCTCCCTGAAAAGGAATGGGATCTACCAGGGGATGAAGTCTCAGAAGTATTGTTTGTTGATACCTGTGGAGTGTTTTAGACGGGTGTCAATAAAGAACCTTGTTGTTTTATAAAAGTTCCTGGCACCCACCTTTTCCCTATGCTTTAATGCACGCCCAGCCTGCACCCGCACCGCACCCTGTGAAGCCCATGAGAGACTGAGCAATGACATTGTATATAACTAATCTGATGTGACCTCAATTAGTGCCGAGTAAGGACGCTTACACAGTGCTCGCCTTAGGGCGAGGCGGCCACCTTCGGCCCTGTGCCTTCGGGGGCCCCATGCTCCCTCCTGTCGGCACCTGGATCCAACTTCCAGCCGAAAGTTGGAGGGAGAGAAGGGAGCGCAGGGCTGCCGGGCCGGCAGAGAGAGAGAGAGTTTTGTGTGTGTGAGGGGTCTAACCTTTTCCAGAGTGGGTCGCCTACTGTAGTGACGCATTGCCATGGTGACCAACGTCACATAATGATGCCACGTCATATGGCGACGCATGGCAACGTGACGTCACATTCCATCATGACGCCGTGACGCTGCCGGAGAAGGGACGCTCGTCAAGGTAAGTGCCCTTAACTTTTTTACCGGGGGGGGGGCTGCCAGTATGCCTCCTTGGGCCCCATAAAGCCTAATGTATATATATATATAAACAAATATATATATATATATATACACAGACATATACATACATACACACACACTTGTACATATATACACATTCGGTGGCTGAAGAAAGTTGATGTCGGTATGAAGAAAAGAAGATGAAAGAAAGAAGAGAAATGCTTACAGACAAAGACTGTTCAAGTAACTGAGGAGCCCTTGTCACCAGGCCATGGAGGGCCTTGGATTGACTATAGGCCATCGGGCATGGATTTATAGGGAGGGAGGATAGGTTGGTGGGAGGAAAGGAGTGAGGGCTTTGTGTAGGGAGTAGAGTGTGATGGCTTTGTGTATGTGTGTGTGTGTGGGTTGGGGTGATGGCTTTGTGTGTTGGGGGATCTGATGGCTGTGTTGTAGGGGTGTGTGATGGATTTGTGTGTGTGGGGTGGTGTGATAGCTTTGTGTGTGGGGGATGTGATGGCTTTGTGTGTGTTGGGGGTGTAATGGCTTTGTGTGTATGTGTGTGTGTGTGTGTGTATGTGGGTGTTGGGGGATGGCTTTCTGTGTGGGGGTGTGATTGCTTTGTGTGTGGGGGTGCTAGCTTTGTGTGTGGGGGTGTGTGATGGTTTTGTGTATGTGTGTGTGTTGGGGGTGGTGATGGATTTGGGTGGGGGAAAGCTGATGGCTTTGTGTGTGTGGGGGGGAGGTTAGCTTTGTGTGTGGGGGTGTGTGATGGCTTTGTGTATGTGTGTGTGTTGGGGGTGGTGATGGCTTTGTGTGTGGGGGGATGTGATGATTTTGTGTGTGTGGGCGGTGTGATGGCTTTTTGTGTGTGTATGTGTGTGTGTTGGGGGATGGTTTTCTGTGTGGGGATGTGATGGCTTTGTGTGTGTGGGAGGGTGTTAGCTTAATGTGTGGGGGTGTGTGATGGCTTTGTGTGTGTGGGGGTGGTGATGGATTTGTATGGGGGATGGTGGTGGCTTTGTGTGTGTGGAGATGTGATGGCTTTGGGTGTGTGTAGGGGGGGTGATGGATTTGTGTTTGGGGTTGTGATGGCTTTGTGTGTGGGGGCAGTGTGATGGCTTTTTGTGTGGGGTGTGTGATGGCTTTGTGTGTGTGTGTGTGTGTGTGTGTGTGTGTGTATATATGTGTGTGTGGGGGAGGTATGATGGCTTTGTGTGTGTGGGGAGGGTGATTGATTTGTGTGGGGGATGGTGGTGGCTTTGTGTGTGGAGATGTGATGGCTTTGGGTGTGTGTAGGGGGGGTGATGGATTTGTGTTTGGGGTTGTGATGGCTTTGTGTGTGTGGGGCCGTGTGATGGCTTTTTGTGTGGGGGTGTGTGATGGCTTTGTGTGTGTGTGTGTGTGTATATATGTGTGTGTGGGGGAGGTATGATGGCTTTGTGTGTGTGTGTGTGTGTGTGTGTGTGTGTGTGTGTGTGTGTGTGTGTGTGTGTGTGTGGGGGGGGGTGATGGATTTGTGTGGGTGTGTGTGTGTGTGTATATATGTGTGTGTGGGGGGGTGATGGATTTGTGTGGGGGTGTGTGATGGCTTTGTGTGTGTGGGGGGGTGATAGATTTGTGTGGGGGATGGTGGTGGCTTTGTGTGTGGGGGGATGTGATGGCTATGGGTGTGTGTGTGTGTGGGGGGGAGGGGTGATGGATTTGTGTTTGGGGTTGTGATGGCTTTGTGTGTGTGGGGCCGTGTGATGGCTTTTTGTGTAGGGGTGTGTGATGGCTTTGTGTGTGTGTGTGTGTGTGTGTGTGTATATATGTGTGTGGGGGGGAGGTATGATGGCTGTGTGTGTGGGGGGGTGATGGATTTGTGTGGGGGGGTGTGATGGCTTTGTGTGTGTGGGGGGGTGATAGATTTGTGTGGGGGATGGTAGTGGCTTTGTGTGTGTGGAGATGTTATGGCTTTGGGTGTGTGTAGGGGGGGTGATGGATTTGTGTTTGGGGTTGTGATGGCTTTGTGTGTGGGGGCAGTGTGATGGCTTTGTGTGTGTGTGTGTGTGTGTGTGTGTGTGTGTGTGTATATATGTGTGTGTGGGGGAGGTATGATGGCTGTGTGTGTGGGGGGGTGATTGATTTGTGTGGGGGATGGTGGTGGCTTTGTGTGTGTGTGTGTGTGTATATGTGTGTGTGGGGAGGTATGATGACTTTGTGTGTGTGGGGGGGGTGATTGATTTGTGTGGGGGATGGTGGTGGCTTTGTGTGTGGAGATGTGATGGCTTTGGGTGTGTGTAGGGGGGTGATGGATTTGTGTTTGGGGTTGTGATGGCTTTGTGTGTGTGGGGCCGTGTGATGGCTTTTTGTGTGGGGGTGTGTGATGGCTTTGTGTGTGTGTGTGTGTGTGTGTGTGTGTGTGTGTATATATATGTGTGTGTGGGGGAGGTATGATGGCTGTGTGTGTGGGGGGGTGATTGATTTGTGTGGGGGATGGTGGTGGCTTTGTGTGTGTGTGTGTGTATATGTGTGTGTGGGGAGGTATGATGACTTTGTGTGTGTGGGGGGGGTGATTGATTTGTGTGGGGGATGGTGGTGGCTTTGTGTGTGGAGATGTGATGGCTTTGGGTGTGTGTAGGGGGGTGATGGATTTGTGTTTGGGGTTGTGATGGCTTTGTGTGTGTGGGGCCGTGTGATGGCTTTTTGTGTGGGGGTGTGTGATGGCTTTGTGTGTGTGTGTGTGTGTGTGTGTGTGTGTATATATGTGTGTGTGGGGGAGGTATGATGGCTTTGTGTGTGTGTGTGTGTGTGTGTGTGTGTGTATATATATATGTGTGTGTGGGGGGGTGATGGATTTGTGTGGGGGTGTGTGGGGGTGTATATATGTGTGTGTGGGGGGGTGATGGATTTGTGTGGGGGTGTGTGATGGCTTTGTGTGTGTGGGTGGGTGATAGATTTGTGTGGGGGATGGTGGTGGCTTTGTGTGTGGGGGGATGTGATGGCTTTGGGTGTGTGTGTGTGAGGGGGGAGGGGTGATGGATTTGTGTTTGGGGTTGTGATGGCTTTGTGTGTGTGGGGCCATGTGATGGCTTTTTGTGTAGGGGTGTGTGATGGCTTTGTGTGTGTGTGTGTGTGTGTGTATATATGTGTGTGTGGGGGAGGTATGAT
The DNA here is from genome assembly GCF_040206685.1 of Ascaphus truei. Taxonomy (NCBI): domain Eukaryota; kingdom Metazoa; phylum Chordata; class Amphibia; order Anura; family Ascaphidae; genus Ascaphus; species Ascaphus truei. Next base: position 33,089,430 of record NC_134498.1, read on the forward strand.
GGCTTTGTGTGTGTGTGTGTGTGTGTGTGTGTGTGTGTGTGTGTGTGTGTGTGTATATATGTGTGTGTGGGGGGGTGATGGATTTGTGTGGGGGTGTGTGATGGCTTTGTGTGTGGGGGGGGGGGGTGATAGATTTGTGTGGGGGATGGTGGTGGCTTTGTGTGTGGGGGGATGTGATGGCTTTGGGTGTGTGTGTGTGGGGGGGGGGGAGGGGTGATGGATTTGTGTTTGGGGTTGTGATGGCTTTGTGTGTGTGGGGCCGTGTGATGGCTTTTTGTGTGGGGGTGTGTGATGGCTTTGTGTGTGTGTGTGTATATGTGTGTGTGGGGGAGGTGTGATGGGGGTGTGTGTGTGTGTGTGTGTGTGTGTGTGTGTGTGTGTGTGTGTGTGTTGGGGATGGATTTCTGTGTGGGGGTGTGATGGTTTGGCTTTAACCAATGTGGCTAAATAAACAGGTAGAGAAGGAAATGGACAAGAAGAGGAAGGCGTTTAGATTCTTAAAGTCAGAAGGGACGGAGACATCGTATCAGAATTATAAGGAATGTAACAAAAATTGCAAAAGGGAAAACATAGAAACTAAGATCAACACTGAAAAAGTTCTTTAAGTAACTTAATAATAAAAAAATGAGAAAAGAAAATATAGGACCCTTTCAGTGTGAGATGGGTAGGCAGATTATTGGAGATAAGGAAAAAGCTGAGGTATTAAACACATTCTTTGCCTCTGTGTTTACCAGGGAAGAATCAATTTCAATAGTAGTGCCGCAGGAGGAAGCCACAACCTCCATATTAATGAACAATTGGTTAACTGAGGAAAAAGTTCATAGGCGGCTTGATAAATTAAAGTAAACAAGGCACCTGCCCCCGATGACATACATCCAAGAGTTCTCAAGGAGTTAAGCTCAGTAATAGCCAAACCATTACATTTAATATTCAAGGACTCCATTTCCACAGGCTCAGTACCACAAGATTGACATAAAGCAGGCGTGGTGCCTATATTTAAAAAGTGAGCTAGATCACAACCGGAGCGTGTAGAGGAGAAAGAAGGAGCACAGCCTCCGTGTCCAGCGGGCAAAAAATAGATGGGGCAACTCCAAATGAAGTAAAAAAAAGTATTTATTAAATAATCAGCATCGCAATGGGGTAGGGAACGCACCAACGCGTTTCGTCCAATAGGATTTTCTCAAGGTGCGGGGAAACAAGTACAGACATGCATTTAATAGGAAAATTTTTGCGCCAAAACCGGCCTGTAGTGACGTCATCACCACGCGTCTCAAAGCTGAGTCGCATTGGTGATGCTCCACTTCTATTGGGCAATGGAATCAGCTGACATACCATAACATTGAATAACCTAACTTTAATCAAACCAAAACGAACAAACACTAAAAACCTATGATAAACAACATAAATTAGGCAGCTGGCGGCAGTAGAAGACCATGTCAGCCGAGGGAACAAGTTTAAACAGCTAGTGGCGGTGGCTTGGCGGCGGCGGCGGCAGGAGAAGACATGCGATCGGAGCAGGAGCAGAGCAGCACTTGAGACGGCAGATCAAGAACGCGCCTGTAACACCGGGAGTTGACCGGCGCCTGACTTCTGGTGCCGGTGTTACAGCGCGTTCCTCCCCTGCCGTTTCCTGTGCTGCTCTGCTCCGATCCCACGTCTTCTCCTGCCACCGCCGCCCGCCGTCTCAACTTCTTCCCTTCACTGACATGGTCTTCTACTGCCGCCAGCTGTCTGACTGCTGTGCCGCTCTGCTCCCGCTGTGCCGCTCCTGCTGTGCCGCTCCACTCCCGCGTGTGCCGCCGGTAAGCCTGGTAAGTGAGAAGGAGGGGAGCATGTCGGATAAAACAGAGTGTCGGTTAACCGAGACTCTACTTCAGCGTTTCCCAAATGGTGGGTCGCGTCGGTGCCGGGGGACGGGAGACACCGCGCGGCCAGCCTCGCTGCGACCCGGCAATTTTGGTGCCGGAGGACGGGAGACACCGCGCGGCCAGCCTCGCTGCGACCCGGCAATTTTGGTGCCGTGGCCTGGTGCCGGGTCGCAGCGAGGCTGGCCGCGCGGTGTCTCCCGTCCCCAAAATTGCCGGGTCGCAGCGAGGCTGGCCGCGCGGTGTCTCCCGTCCCCCGGCACCAAAATTGCCGGGTCGCAGCGAGGCTGGCCGCGCGGTGTCTCCTGTACCCTCCCCCCCCCCCCCCGCTCAAGTTAAAAAAATGGCGGCGATTCCCCCCATGGTCCCGCGCACATGCGCAGGGCAAGCAGGGCCCGCTCCCTTCCTCCCCCCCGCTCCCAACGTGGGACGGAGGAGGAAGTACCAGCTCCTCTGCGGCCTGCTTCCCCCCGCGGCCAGCTTCCGGAGCTCACCTCCCATGGCACCCCCTCCCGAGCCCATCTCCCGTGCCCCCAAGCCCACCTCCCGTCCCGGGCAGCAGGGGATATCGGGGGCAGCAGGGGATATCGGGGGCAGCAGGGGAAAGCGTCCGGCGGCAAGGTAAGTCACCCCACCCAGTCACTGCCACCCACCCAAGTGTCCCTGGCCCCCACCTAACAACCCAAGTGTCCCTGGCCCCCTCCTAACACCCACCCACCCAAGTGTCCCTGGTCCCCTCCTAACACCCACCCACCCAAGTGTCCCTGGCCCCCTCCTAACACCCACCCACCCAAGTGTCCCTGGCCCCCTCCTAACACCCACCCACCCAAGTGTCCCTGGCCCCCTCCTAACAAGTGTCCCTGGCCCCCTCCTAACACCCACCCAAGTGTCCCTGGCCCCCTCCTAACAAGTGTCCCTGGCCCCCTCCTAACACCCACCCACCCAAGTGTCCCTGGCCCCCTCCTAACAAGTGTCCCTGGCCCCCTCCTAACACCCACCCAAGTGTCCCTGGCCCCCCCCTAACAAGTGTCCCTGGCCCCCTCCTAACACCCACCCACCCAAGTGTCCCTGGCCCCCTCCTAACAAGTGTCCCTGGCCCCCTCCTAACACCCACCCAAGTGTCCCTGGCCCCCTCCTAACAAGTGTCCCTGGCCCCCTCCTAACACCCACCCACCCAAGTGTCCCTGGCCCCCTCCTAACAAGTGTCCCTGGCCCCCTCCTAACACCCACCCAAGTGTCCCTGGCCCCCTCCTAAAAGTGTGTCCCTGGCCCCCTCCTAACACCTACCCAAGTGTCCCTGGCCCCATCCTAACAAGTGTCCCTGGCCCCCTCCTAACAAGTATCCCCGGCCCCCTCCTAACACCCACCCAAGTGTCCCTGGCCCCCTCCTAACAAGTGTCCCCGGCCCCCTCCTAACACCCACCCACCCAAGTGTCCCTGGCCCCCTCCTAACATCATTCGTAACCACCCACATTCGTCATTGCCTGTAATTCACTGTTTGTGTCTGTGTGCGTATAGTGGAGAGCGAGTGTGTGTGTATCAGTGTCTGTGTGTGTGTGTATCAGTGTGTGTGTGTGTATCAGTGTGTGTGTGTGTGTGTATCAGTGTCTGTGTGTGTGTGTGTGTGTGTGTGTGTGTATCAGTGTCTGTGTGTGTGTATCAGTGTGTGTGTGTGTGTGTGTGTGTGTGTGTGTGTGTGTGTGTGTGTGTGTGTGTGTGTGTGTGTGTGTGTGTGTGTGTGTGTGTGTGTGTGTGTCAGTGTCTGTGTGTGTGTAACAGTGTGTGTGTGTGTGTGGTGTAGCAGTGTCTGTGTGTGTCTGTGTATAGCAGTGTCTGTGTGTATGTGTAGCAGTGTCTCTGTGTGGCTGCGTGTGTGTCAGTGGCTGCGTGTGTGTATCAGTGCGTGTCTGTCAGTGGCTGCATGTCTGTCAGTGGCTGTGTGTGTGTGTGTGTGTGTGTGTATCAGTGTGTGTGTGTGTATCAGTGTCTGTGTGTGTGTAACAGTGTGTGTGTGTGTGTGTGTGTGTGTGTGTGTGTGTGTGTGTGTGTATCAGTGTCTGTGTGTGTGTAACAGTGTGTGTGTGTGTGTGTGTGTGTGTGTGTGTGTGTGTGTGTGTGTGTGTGTGTGTGTGTGTGTGTGTGTGTGTGTGTGTGTGTAGCAGTGTCTGTGTGTGTGTAACAGTGTGTGTGTGTGTGTGTAGTAGTGTCTGTGTGTGTCTGTGTGTAGCAGTGTCTGTGTGTGTGTGTAGCAGTGTCTCTGTGTGACTGCGTGTGTGTCAGTGGCTGCGTGTGTGTATCAGTGCGTGTCTGTCAGTGGCTGCGTGTCTGTCAGTGGCTGCGTGTGTGTGTGTGTGTATCAGTGTGTGTGTGTGTGTATCAGTGGCTGTGTGTGTGTGTGTGTATCAGTGGCTGTGTGTGTGTCTGTGCAGGCCCTATAGGCCAGTATAGGCGATAACATTTTTAGTGGGTCACGAAGGAGAAGTTCAAAAATAACCGGGTCACGGAAAAAAAAGTTTGGGAAACCCTGCTCTGCTTTATAGGATAAAGTAGCTGTTGTCTAAATTTAGCTTAGATTGAATGTATGTCTTTTTTTAACCTCATCTACTATGTAACTATGTAACTATGTAACTATGTAACTAAGGAAATAGTCACCTCAAGGTCAATATGAGACATTTCAATGCATAGTTTGGTATCCAGCCGAAACACAATGCATCAGGTGGTAAGTTAGGGGGTAAGTAAGTAATCAGGTGGTAAATTACGGTAACAGGACTGAATGTTGATATATATCTATATATATCTATATATATCTATATATATATATGGGGTTTTTTGTTTGCCTTCCTCTGGATCAATAAGTATAGATATAGGATAAAGTATCTGTTGTCTAAATTTAGCATAGGTTGAACTTGATGGACGGAAGTCTTTTTTCAACCTCATCTACTATGTAACGATGAAACTATGTAACTATGTAACTATGTAACTATATATATATCTCAAAAGGTGACACATTGTGTGCTCATTTGCTTGTAATTTCCCAGAATCCCTTGCTGCAGTGGGGCACGGTATGCTAGGTGATAATGGTGAAAGGCAGGGTTGCAGACCTGTCTAAGACGTAAATGTGCTCACAAGTGATCTTTTTATTTGATATATATATCAGCATACAGTTGTATTTACATATATATACAGTGGTTGACAAATCACCAAAAAATCTACTCGCCACACAAAAAAATCTACTCGCCACCTAGTACCAAACGTGTGCTGCTTGGGCCAATATTTACTCGCCCGGGGGTTAAAGCCACTCGCCCGGGGCGAGCAAATGTATAGGTTTGTCGAACACTGTTTATATATATATATATATATATATATATATATATATATATATATATATATATACACACACAGCAATAGATATTTATAGTTGACAAATCCCCCCCTTGTTCAAATATCACACACACACACAAACACACAGTGACACATACTCAACAATCACCGCTCTTATGTCCCTGTCCCAAACAAGGGACAGAGGGTACAGGGCGGGAGGGGGGAAAATGGGCCCTGACATGTCCTGACACTGACCCGCCCTCAGCCCCCGCACAGCGACAGCCTCAGACAGACACAGTACAGTATCTGTATACAATGAGCACGCTGCGCTCTATAATGATGCAGAGTATTTCTACACATGATAATGAACACGCTGCGCTGTATAATGATACTTCGTATCTATACACTGGCAATGAACACGCTGCGCTGTATAATGACGCTGAGTATCTATACACTGATAATGAACATGCTGCGCTATGTAATAACGCTGAGTATCTATACACTAATAATGAACTCGCTGTTCTGTATGATAATGCTGAGTATCTATACACTGATAATGAACACGCCGCACTGTATAATGCTACTTTGTAGCTATACACTGATAATGAACACGCCACACTGTATAATGATGTGGAGTAGCTATACACTGATAATTAAAACAAATCTAAACCTGTAGCATCGGATACCGTCATGTCTCTACTGTTTCATAATCCTATTCGTAAACCAGGACTAGTTAGGACTAATCCGCCTTCCCAAAGATCGGTGACTAGCATTGTAAATTCTCTTGTCAAACCAGCCCATAGAGCACAACTAACAACACCCTGTTATGTTATCTCCTAAGTATATCAGGTGGCCTAAAATAGAGAAACCTTACATCGACCCTTTAGACCAGGCCTGCACAACTCCAGTCCTCGAGGGCCGCAAACAGGCCAGGTTTTAGGATATCCCTACTTAAGCACAGCTGATATCCCTACTATGACTGAGCCACTAATTGAGCCAGCTGTGCTTAAGTAGGGATATCCTGAAAACCTGGCCTGTTTGCGGCCCTCGAGGACTGGAGTTGTGCAGGCCTGCTTTAGACAAAGACACAGTACTTTGGGTTTCAAGAGAAACCTGATGCCAGATAATGAGGTCCAACTCAGGTACTGTCCACTCCTTCACAATATGGGACTTTGTCAAATTCATATATAAACTTGTGGCATCGTATACTGCCATGTGTCCCCTGTTTCATAATCCTATGTTTAAACTAAACATAAGGGGATCGGAAGAATTTCTGAAAGCGAAACGTCTGATGGATGTTTAGTTCTATTTCTCACTGTCCCTTGCATCCATGTATTGCCCGGTCTGTTTATTTTACGATTCCCTCTGCCAGTCCTTTTAAAGCTGTGTTACTCCTGGAATCTCTGTGAATCAGTATCGCTGACCCGAGGAAGAGAGGGGAACTCTCGAAAGCTTGTCTTATAATATCTATCGTTAGTCCAAATAAAAATAGGTATCACCAATACTGAAGTCCTCATTTACTCTGCACTATCGCAACTGCGCTAACGCGGCTATTTCTACTTAATTCGCGAAAGAGAAACCAAATGAAATGGTTCTGACTTTCTGAAGGAACAGTACGGGACCCTCAAATATCACAATTATTTCAATATATTCAAATAAAGACATTTTCAATGATCTGCATTCTCAAACAGTTTCGTGAGTTCTGAATTTCTTGTAGATCTACAATCAGACACCCAAAGTAAGTTACAGTGAGTAAAAAAAATCACAGAAACCCTACCCTGTACAGTGACTAAAAATCCCGCTTATACGGAGACCACCATAAGAGAGAGACTGGGTAATAGGATGAGATTGTGTAATCATGAACCAGCAAAGGATGGGATTAATGTTTTAATGCAGAACTGGGTTAGTGTGAAAGGTATAGGTAAGCACAGCTGCATGAAACTTGCAAGAATTACCAAAGGTCTACAAATAATTGACCATGCCTGAAGACGAAGATGTTTGCAAAACGATTACCTTGAATAACCCCAAATCTGCTAAACACAGCAACAAGACCACCCAGCCCCCTACACAGCCGGTTTACTATCGCTGCACGTCTTTAACCCAGACTGTGCTGAAACGCTGTGTAATGCGGCAGGCATAAACTTATAGGGGTCCATGTTAAAATGGATAAGAAGTAAAAGGTGACACTGTGCTCATTTGCATGTCATTACCCAGAATCCCTGGCTGCAGTGGGAGCTTTGTATGCTGAGATAATGGGGTAAGGCGGGTTTGGGGACCTGTCGAATATGTGATTGTGCTCACAAGCGATATTTGTATCGTTCTTGTAGATCTACACCCTTAGGTACAAGCATAACTTCTCATTATGCGAACAATTCATGATAACATGACACTAATTAACACAAGTTATAAATAATATTGCACTAATTATTGATATTTACGAAACACTAGCTACACATAATGACACTAATAATGTATATTTATTAACAGTAATTATAAATAATATGGCACTAATAATTGATATTTGTTAACATTAGTTCAAATAATATAACACTAATAATTGATATTTAACACTAATTATAAATAATATTGCACTAATAATTGATATTTACTAACATTAGTTAAAATAATATCACACTAATAATTGATATTTAACACTAACAATAAATAATATTGCATTAATAATTGATATTTACTAACATTAGTTAAAATAATATCACACTAATAATTGATATTTAACACTAACAATAAATAATATTGAACTAATAATTGATATTTACTAACACCAGTTACAAATAATATTGCAGTAATAATTGATATTTACTAACAGCAGTTATAAATAATATTGCACTAAATTGATATTTACTAACACCTAGTTATAATTAATATCGCGCAAATAATGTATAGTTACGCAACACTAGTGATACAAAGTAAATACACGTAATTCCCGTTTGAATTGACATGAGTAAATCCAGTGGTCCCACAATTGGCCGCACGGAGTTGTATAAAAGTTTGTGCAACTGTTTAGCGCTAAAACGGGACGCACAAAAACATAACCTGCCACAGATCCCTTTATCGTCATTAATTTATAAGAACAAGACTTCACGAGCGGACATAAAAAGGAGATTATTTTGATCCTGTAGCAGTGGGGCGGAGAAGAGCGGGATCATTAAAAGAGGGGATTTTGGGGGTGAGGTTTTTAAAACGTACCCATAGTTTCGGGGGATGAGATCTTGTGTTGACGAGGACCTGGCAGGTTTCTTCGCGCTGTCCTCGTGTCCCTGTGTCGCTGAGTGCCTTCGGGGGTTTGTGTCCAAGCTGTGTAATGCGTCCCCCTCCTTTTAGGGTTGAAGCCAAGCCCCTTAACCCCTCCACCGCTGTTGCGCATGGGGTGGTTTAAAGGTGTTGTGTGGCCTGTGCCCGCTCTGGCAGGTGGAGGGTTAAAAGTACAAGAGGGTGGGTGTCCGCGTCTCAGGGCCAACTTCTCCCCACGGTTTTTTTTGGGTAAATAAAGGGCTCTTTTATGTGGTTTCTGAGTGGGGGGGCAGTGAGGGAGAGTGGACAGTGACAGAGAGGGGACAGTGACAGAGGAGAGAGAGGGGGGACAGTGACAGAGGAGAGAGGGAGGGGGGACGGGACAGAGAGAGAGAGAGAGAGAGAGGAGAGAGAGAGAGAGAGAGAGAGAGAGAGAGAGAGAGAGAGAGAGAGAGAGAGAGGAGAGAGAGAGAGGAGAGAGAGAGAGGAGAGAGAGAGAGAGAGAGAGAGAGAGAGAGAGAGAGAGAGAGAGGACAGTGACAGAGAGGGGACAGTGACAGAGGAGAGAGAGAGGGGGGACAGTGACAGAGGAGAGAGAGAGGGAGGACAGTGACAGAGGAGAGAGAGAGAGAGGACAGTGACAGAAAAGGGGGTTGACAGTGACAGAGGAGAATGGGACAGTGACAGAGAGAGGGGTTGACAGTGACAGAGAGAGGGGTGAGTGGCAGAGTGAAAGGGGACAGTGAGAGAGGGGGGACAGTGGGAGACTGAGAGGGGACGGGAACAATGAGAAAGAGCATGAGGGGACAGTGACAGAGAGAGGGGTGAGTGCAGAGAGAAAGGGGACAGTGAGAGAGTGAGAGGGGACAGTAACAGAGAGAGGGGACAATGACACACAGAGAGAGGGGGACAGTGAGAAAGAGCAAGAGGGGACAGAGGGGACAGTGACAGAGAGGGGACAGTGACAGAGAGAGGGGACAGTGACAGAGAGGGGACAGTGACAGAGAGGGGACAGTGACAGAGAGGGGACAGTGACAGAGAGGGGGACAGTGACAGAGAGGGGACAGTGAAAGAGAGAGGGGGACAGTGACATAGATTGAGGGGGGCAGTGATAGAGGGGACATGCAGCACTGTAATTGGGGGGGTCTGGTAACCCTTTTAGTCCCAGAGCCCACCACACATACAAACACAATAGAATGAACAGAGCACTACTCAGGACTACTTGCAAGTGAAAATATATTAGTTAATTTTATTACAAAATTGCGAGGCAAATACATTAAAGACAATGGGGATAAGTGCAACAGGTAAAGGACACATACATACAACATACATACAACATACAGCAAAGAGAGACCCTGCCCCACAGGGCTTACACTCTAACGTCATATAATACTGTGTGGTATAAAGAAAAGGATACACATAGTGTGCGCTGAGGTCTGAGTGGGACAATACTACGGCATGTGGAGTGTGACAAAGAAGGGGCACGTCCGTATATCTCAATATATATCTATAAATATCAAAAAAGGACAGACACACCCAAGTAAAACAAAAGTGGGTCTTAATAGCTCAACGTTTTGGCTCCAGCTGTGCCCCTCCCCCCGTGACAGTGGTGGGGTATATCTGGTTTTGCCTGTCACAGTTTTGATTGCCCTTGAGGAAGACTCGAGCTGGAGCTGAAACGTTGAGCTATTAAAATCCATTTTTGTTTTTTTATTTAACTTTGGAGCGCCTGTCCTTTTTTACCTTTTGTACTATCCCTCGAACGGCATGCACTCAGATTAAGCTAGATACTACTCTGAGTTCTAAGTGTCATTCTGTGTGTGGTTGTGTGTGTGTGTGTGTGTGTGTGTGTGTGTGTGTGTGTGTGTGTGTATGCATATATGAATGTGTGTGTAAATATATATATATATATATATATATATATATATATATATATTATATATACGCACACACACGCACAAATCTCAGTAAGACCAAAGTGATGTTCAACAAATGTGTGAACTGCAAAGAAGATCGAAATAGATGGAATAGAACTAGAAGAAGTTGAAGACTTTCTCTACCTTGGACGGCAAATAACAATGGATGGAAATCTTTCAATGTAATAAATAGGAGAAAATATATAGAGAAACCTCGCTCAAAACCCCTTTGAGGTAATTGCGTGCCGCCTGGGAGAGAGTACAATAGTAACTAGAGAGGTGTACCTAAAGCAAGGTACACTAAAGAATCCCAAATAGTGTCGCACTGCAGACCTGTTATGTAATATTGTGGTCAGAAGCAGCTGAAAATCTAAATTAAAAACATTTTATTACATTACACATGCCACACTCTTGACGTATATCTATTTTAATTAAAATGTAATAAAATGTTTTTAATTTAGATTTTCAGCTGCTTCTGACCACAATGTTACATAACCAGGTCTGCAGTGCGACACTATTTGGGATTCTTTAGTGTACCTTGCTTTAGGTACCACCTCTCTAGTTACTAATAAATAGGAGAATGGAGATGGGATGGAGGCATTTGGGAGAAACCAGACACTCTTACAAGCGAACCTTCCATGGTGCTTCGGAGGAAATCGTTTGACCCGTGTACTCGTGCTCACGTGTGGATGTGAGACTTTGACCCTAAATGAGAAAATAATTCAGAAGCTTCAGACAACGCAAGGAAGTATGGGAGAGGTGCATGCTGGGTATTACCCCGAAGAGACAGGAAGAGGAATGAATGGCTTTGAAACCAAACAAAAGTCTATGACATCAGCACAAGGCTGAAGAGATTAAAATGGCGGTGGGCCGTACATAATCGCAAGAAGAAATGGATATCGTTGGGCAAAGATGGAACTCGACTGGATTCCAAGAGAGATCAAAAGACGAAGATGACAGACCAGAAGTAAGATATGGGGATGAAATGAGAAAATGTGTTGGAGCAACGTGGAGAAGAGGCTGCGACCGCAGTACCTGGAGATAGTGGGGAGAGCAACTCGTGTCTGTTCCTATTTTAGGTAACATCCCGTTATTTGCCCTGTAGAACCCAAATAAGCCCGTGGGTGCATTATGACAAACCACCACAAGGTGATGATATAACACATGGAAAAATAGTGCAAAATATACACCTAAGGCTGAGTCCATGCTCCCTGCTTGCTCGCTGAGGCGCGCTGAGGCTCAGGGAAAGCGGGGTGCTTTCCCTGGCCTTGCGGTTGCTCACCGCACGCGCCGTCAGTGGGCCGACAGGGGGCGGGCCGCGTCACTGGCCGGGGGCGGGCCAGTGACGTCACGGAGCTGGTTTGCCTTCATTGGGCGAACCGCTCACGTGACCGGCCTGTCGCGCCGGCAAGCGGGGGAATTTTAAATTCCCCTAAGACCTGCGCTTCCCGCAAGTGCGCGGAAGCGCAGGTGAGCCCCTACTAAAGCCGCTCTAATTGCGGCTGTAGGGGCTCAGTGCTGAGCGGGAGCGCGCGTCAGCACGCTTCCGCCAGCAAGCAGCAAACATGGCCGAGGCCTTACAGGTCTCCTCTTCACATATGCACAGGTATATAGACCTCACATGTTTCTTCTTCACATGTACACTGCTATATACACCTCACAGGTCTCTTCACGCGCACACTGCTATATACGAATAAAAAGTGCGCTTGTGTGCATGTACTCAAGCGCCTGCACTGGTGCGCTTGGTGTAGGTCCACTGGTAATTTACTAGTAGATCTTAAACTCTCATGGATGCATATTAGTGATAATACATAGTAACCCATAGCTAGTAAATTCCTATAAAACTTTAACCCAGTGTTCTTTATTCTAAATAGACGTAATAAAAACCATACATTTAAAACAAAACAATTAATAGATATCCTGAATTTAAAATGCAACAAAAGTTATAGCATAAAAACCACTGATAAATGTGTCCCTACAGATGCAGACTTGCAGCAAACACACCAGTAACACCCCCTCATGTGCTTACACATTGTACCCACATGAAGATAGTATTACAAATAAGGGGATACACTGTGTAACTATATAGGATCTTGTATTAGTCTTGTCTTTTAAAGGGTGTTGATCCAATGCAGCCCTAGAAGTTAGGATACTAATCCTCTTCCTTAGAACCTCAAAACAGAAAAAAAGGAGAACCTTGTGCGATAAGGCAATATACTTTTATTTTATTTATTTATTTGTGTGAGTGCGCTGTTTATTATTGTTGTTTGAATACATATATAAAGATATTTTACATTTCTTGCACCCTCTATTTTTTCTGTCACTGTTATATACACCTCACATGTACCCAGCTATATACACCTCACAGGTTTCCTCTTCACAGGTACACAGCTATATACACCTCACAGGTCTCCTCTTCACATGTACACAGCTATATACACCTCACAGGTCTCT
>NC_134498.1:33102437-33221150 GCF_040206685.1 Ascaphus truei
CCCAGAACCAATACATTTATACACATTTGGATATTGAAGCAAGGCAAAACACATTACTGGACCTCAGTCCAGTTAATCCCTTGCTTCCCAGGTGAGAGTAGAGGGTGGCCAAATGGGGGTGTAACCCCTTTAATCCCGGGCAAATCCTCTCTATCGTCACAGTAATAACATGAGGAAGTGGGTCAGATGCATGAGGGGTAGGTAATAACACGGGAAGTGGGTCAGATGCATGAGTGGGTGGTAATAACACGGGGAAGTGGGTCAGATGCATGAGGGGGTGTAATAACATGGGAAGTGGGTCAGATGCATGAGGAGGGGGTAATAACACGGGGAAGTGGGTCAGATGCATGAGGGGGTGGTAATAACACGGGGAAGTGGGTCAGATGCATGAGGGGGGTGTTAATAACACGGGGAAGTGGGTCAGATGCATGAGGGGGGTGGTAATAACACGGGGAAGTGGATCAGATGCATGAGGGGGTGGTAATAACACGGGGAAGTGGATCAGATGCATGAGGGGGTGGTAATAACACAGGGAAGTGGTCAGATGCATGAGGGGGGTGGTAATAACACGGGGAAGTGAGTCAGATGCATGAGGGGGGGTGATAACACGGGGAAGTGGGTCAGATGCATGAGGGGGGTGTTAATAACACGGGGAAGTGGGTCAGATGCATGAGGGGGGTGGTAATAACACGGGGAAGTGGGTCAGATGCATGAGGGGGGTGGTAATAACACGGGGAAGTGGATCAGATGCATGAGGGGGTGGTTAACACGGGGAAGTGGATCAGATGCATGAGGGGGTGGTAATAACACAGGGAAGTGGGTCAGATGCATGAGGGGTGGTAATAACACGGGAAGTGAGTCAGATGCATGAGGGGGGGTGATAACACGGGACGTGGGAGAGATACAGATACATGGCTGGGGGGGGGGAGTGGGTCAGAGACATGGGGGGGGTGTTCGTAACCCGGGAAAGTGGGTCAGATGCATGGGGGGGTAATAACATGGCTGGGTACCACCCCCACCCGCAGTGAGCGTCTGTTCATGGAGATGGCGGACGTGATGGTGTCTCAAGGGTGGCTGCACGCTGGGTATCAGTACCTGTGTATAGATGACTGCTGGTTGGCTCCAGAGCGGGATGTGGAGAACAGACTGCAGGCTGATCCTGTCAGGTTCCCTGGGGCATCAAGAAGCTTGCAGACTACGTGAGTTACCCCGAGGGGCAACTGCAGACTGTGAGCTGCTCTGGGAACTAAGCACATAGATTTACCTCCAGTGGGGAGGAGGGGGGAGCAACTGGTAAAAACTAACCACAGGGAGGCAACTAGAGATGGAACTACCTGGGGAGGGCAACTAGAGACTGAGTCCAGGTTAGGGCATATAGAGACTGCTAATTACAGTACCCTAGGGGGGGGGGCAACTATAGACTGAGAACTTCCCCCAGTAGGGAGGTGGGGGGAGCAACTGATAAACTAGCAACTGGTATGCAATTAGCCACTGAGAACTACCCCAGGGAATGGGGGCAACTGGAGACTAAGAACAATATTGGATTAGGCATTAAGAGACTGAAACTACCCATGGGCAGATGAAAGATGCTAGGATCTCGATACCCCTCCCCTTGGGGCAATTATTGCCCACTTCCCCTCTGTGTGTCCGGTGCTTGATGTTATTCCCCAGGTCCACGCCCGTGGCCTGCTGCTGGGTATATATCAGGATGTGGGAAGAAGACGTGTGCAGGATACCCTGGGAGTCAGGGCATTATGAGCTGGATGCTCAGACCTTCGCTGACTGGGGGTGGATCTGCTCAAATTCGACGGCTGCAACTTTGGAACCCTGGACCTTCTGGAGGAGGGTGAGGAAGGGGCAGTGCCAGGGACCCTCACACACACACACACACACACACACACACACACACACACACACACACACACACACACACACACACACACACACACACACACACCAGTAGTGCCAGGGACACACACACACTGGCAGTGCCAGCATGCCCCTCTCTCGCATGCACAGTGGCAATGCCAGCCTCCTCCACACACACACACACACACACACGGTGTCAGATTCCTGCACACACACACGCGCGGTGTCAGATTCCTGCACACACACACACGCGGTGTCAGATTCCTGCACACACACACGCGCGGTGTCAGATTCCTGCACACACACACGCGCGGTGTCAGATTCCTGCACACACACACGCGCGGTGTCAGATTCCTGCACACACACACGTGGTGTCAGATTCCTGCACACACACACACGCGGTGTCAGATTCCTGCACACACACACACACGCGCGGTGTCAGATTCCTGCACACACACACGTGGTGTCAGATTCCTGCACACACACACACGCGGTGTCAGATTCCTGCACACACACACACGCGGTGTCAGATTCCTGCACACACACACACACCCGCGGTGTCAGATTCCTGCACACACACACACGCGGTGTCAGATTTCTGCACACACACGCGGTGTCAGATTCCTGCACACACACACACGCGGTGTCAGATTCCTGCACACACACACACACCCGCGGTGTCAGATTCCTGCACACACACACACGCGGTGTCAGATTCCTGCACACACACACACGCGGTGTCAGATTCCTGCACACACACGCGGTGTCAGATTTCTGCACACACACGCGGTGTCAGATTCCTGCACACACACGCGGTGTCAGATTCCTGCACACACACACACCCGCGGTGTCAGATTCCTGCACACACACACACGCGGTGTCAGATTCCTGCACACACACACACACGCGGTGTCAGATTCCTGCACACACACGCGGTGTCAGATTCCTGCACACACACGTGGTGTCAGATTCCTGCACACACAGCGGCAGTGCCAGCCTCCCCCCTCTTACACGCACAGCGGCAGTGTCGACCTCCTCCACACACGCACATTGACAGTGCCAGCCTCCTTTGCGCACACACAGTGCCAGCCTCCCCCTCCTATACACATGCAGTGCCAGCCTCACCCACACACGCCAACCTCCCTCCCCCTCACACACAGCGGCAGCCTAACCACACACACACAATGGCAGTGCCTACCCTCTCCCACCCCATATTTCCCTTGCACGCCTCCCCCTTCCTAGTCCTAGAGGTGGTATCTTCCGCTGCAGGTTACCGCCGCATGTCTATGGCATTGAATCGCACAGGGAGAAGCATTGTGTTCTCGTGTGAGTGGCCCCTGTACACCCGGCCTTACGTGAAGGTGAGTGAGGGATACTATCCCTGTGCCACCCTGCAGGGCGAGGGACAGACTCGGTGTCCCATAGCTTCCCTCTGTCTGTGTCGGGGAAGCCCCTCTGTACCTGTGTATATCACCCCCTCTAACTCTCTCCCTTACCACCCAGGTGAATTACACAGAGGTTGCTGAATATTGTAACTCGTGGAGGAATTTTAATGACATCTCGGACTCGTGGGAGAGCGTGACTTCCATGATGGACCAAACAGCGGCCTCCCAGGACGTGCTGGCACCCGCGGCTGGCCCGGGGGGTTGGAATGACCCAGACATGGTGAAGCATGGCCTGGGCTCCCCTCGTGTTCCTCACCCGCTCCCCTCGTGTTGCTCACCCGCTCCCCTCGTGTTGCTCACCCGCTCCCCTCGTGTTGCTCACCCGCTCCCCTCGTGTTGCTCACCCGCTCCCCTCGTGTTGCTCACCCGCTCCCTCGTGTTGCTCACCCGCTCCCCTCGTGTTGCTCACCCGCTCCCCTCGTGTTGCTCACCCGCTCCCCTCGTGTTGCTCACCCGCTCCCCTCGTGTGCTCACCGCTCCCCTCGTGTTGCTCACCCGCTCCCCTCGTGTTGCTCACCCGCTCCCCTCGTGTTGCTCACCCGCTCCCCTCGTGTTTCCCTCCCAGTTGGTGATAGGTAACTTCGGGCTGAGCTGGGATCAACAGGTCACACAGATGTCCCTCTGGTGCATAATGGCCGCCCCTCTGCTCATGTCTAATGACCTGCGAGACATCAGAGCGGAGTCCAAAGCCCTGCTCCAGAACTCTGAGGTCATCTTCATCAACCAGGACCCATTGGGAGCACAAGGCTACCAGCTGCTCAAGGTAGCGGCCGGGAGGAGGGTGGGAGTGTGCCAGGGGGGCAGAGAACTTAATTAATCATGCAGGGGGGGGGGGGGGAGGAAGAAGAAAGGAGACAGACTCCATGTCCTATGGCTCCCCTGTGTCACATTACGGGGAAGGGACAGAATCCATATTCCTTAAGTCCTCTTGTGTCACCCTGCAGGGGGATAGACTCTATAACCCCCTCAGTTACTGTCACTGTGAGGACAGATTCCATGTCACAGATCCTGTCACTTTGCTGACCTCACTCCTGTCCTATTTGCAGTTTGACAACTTTGAATTGTGGGTGAAGCCTCTCTTTGGGGGGTCCTAGCAGTGGCTGTGACAAGTCGCCAGCAGCAGGGTGGTCCACGGCGGTACCTGCTGCCTCTGTCCATGCTGGGGAAGGGCGTGTGTAGAGCTGGCTGCTACGTGACGTGCCTGCTGCCCACGCGGGAGGAGTACGGAGTCCTGAACTCCACCAGCACGCTGCTACTGCGGGTCAACCCCACGGGTACTGTGCTGCTGAGGATCGACTGAGGGGACCGATGTCTCCTCCCTGCCCCGGCTATGATGGGGGGAGGAGGAGGGCGCTCCCATCAACACCACCACATCTGTGGAAAGACTATGTCACCAGAAAGAATGTCACTTGTGGAAGGAAATACTGTGGCACAATGAGTTGGGAACTGGTGTTACTGTCACAGGGGACTCTGTCCCCCGAGAAAACGGCCTTGTCACTTATGAAATGTGTCGCTCCATAGCAGGGAGACACCCTGAGCGGAAGATAGGCTGTCCCTGGGGACATCGCATCAATGTGTGAGACTGTCACACAGGCAAGGGGGCCATTTTCAGTGACTCTTGAATAGGGGACATGCTGTGACAGATCTGTCACTTAAAACCGTACGCCTAGTGAGCAACCCTCGTTAGCCTCCCCTGTCTATAATGCCATTTCCCCCCGTTGTGCCAGAGTATCCCACAGAACAGCGGGATTTATTAAACAAAGCAGCCCCACTCTAAATCAATCAATTTCCTTTTACGAATACTTCCTGAGCCCGGTAACAAATCACCTGGAGTGCCTTATTTCGGTGAAGCATCGAAATATCATTTATTTTTAAATGAACGATTAATAGATGCCACCTTTCTCTGCATTATATATATTTTTTAAATCATGAAATAAATTTTGAAGAGTGTTGTAGGTCTGAGTGCTTTCTTGCAGGCACGTTTTTGGAAGGTTTGTTTGTAAAGCGCCAACATATTCCGCGGTGCGGTACAATGCGGGTACAGAGATTATGTAATTATCAAAACACAGTTGCATGCAAATAAGGACAAACCAGCCCAAAAGAGGTAATGAGGGCCCTGCACGTGGGATCCGAGTCTAGAGAGAACGAGGGACAATGTTGCCACAAAAGGTAAAGTGGCTGCTGGTGTATACATCAGGTTGGAGTATGGTCCAGCCCAGCGTTTCCCAAATGGGGTTCCGCCGACAGACAGGCCGCCTGCACGGAGCAGCAATTTCTAAGTCAGGCATTAGGTGGCGCTGTGCTACACAGCTTGTGTGTGTGTGACATGGGCAGAGAGAGGGAGGGAGGGGCAGAGAGAGGGAGGGAGGGAGGGGCAGAGAGAGGGAGGGAGGGGCAGAGAGAGGGAGGGAGGGGCAGAGAGGGAGGGAGGGGCAGAGAGGGAGGGAGGGAGGGGCAGAGAGAGGGAGGGAGGGGCAGAGAGAGGGAGGGAGGGGCAGAGAGAGGGAGGGAGGGGCAGAGAGAGGGAGGGAGGGGCAGAGAGAGGGAGGGAGGGGCAGAGAGGGAGGGAGGGGCAGAGAGGGAGGGAGGGGCAGAGGGAGGGAGGGAGGGGCAGAGAGGGAGGGAGGGGCAGAGAGAGGGAGGGAGGGGCAGAGAGAGGGAGGGAGGGGCAGAGAGAGGGAGGGAGGGGCAGAGAGAGGGAGGGGCAGAGAGGGAGGGAGGGGCAGAGGGAGGGAGGGGCGGAGGGAGGGAGGGAGGGAGGGGGGGGTGAAAGGGGAAACATGGGCAGGGGGGGTGAAAGGGAAACATGGGCAGAGGGGGGGGTGAAAGGGAAACATGGGCAGAGGGGGGGGGGTGAAAGGGAAACATGGGCAGGGGGGGGTGAAAGGGAAACATGGGCAGAGGGGGGGGGTGAAAGGGAAACATGGGCAGAGGGGGGGGTGAAAGGGAAACATGGGCAGAGGGGGGGAGGTGAAAGGGAAACATGGGCAGAGGGGGGGGTGAAAGGGAAACATGGGCAGGGGGGGGTGAAAGGGAAACATGGGCAGAGGGGGGGGGGTGAAAGGGAAACATGGGCAGAGGGGGGATGAAAGGGAAACATGGGCAGAGGGGGGAGGTGAAAGGGAAACATGGGCAGAGGGGGGGAGGTGAAAGGGAGACATGGGCAGAGGGGGGGAGGTGAAAGGGAGACATGGGCAGAGGGGGGGTGAAAGGGAAACATGGGCAGAGGGGGGGTGAAAGGGAAACATGGCCAGAGGGGGGGAGGTGAAAGGGAAACATGGGCAGAGGGGGGGGGTGAAAGGGAAACATGGGCAGAGGGGGGGGAGGTGAAAGGGAAACATGGGCAGAGGGGGGGGGGGGAAAGGGAAACATGGGCAGAGGGGGGGGGGGTGAAAGGGAAACATGGGCAGAGGGGGGGAGGTGAAAGGGAAACATGGGCAGAGGGGGGGAGGTGAAAGGGAGACATGGGCAGAGGGGGGGGAGGTGAAAGGGAAACATGGGCAGAGGGGGGGTGAAAGGGAAACATGGGCAGAGGGGGGGGGGTGAAAGGGAAACATGGCCAGAGGGGGGAGGTGAAAGGGAAACATGGGCAGAGGGGGGGGGGTGAAAGGGAAACATGGGCAGAGGGGGGGGAGGTGAAAGGGAAACATGGGCAGAGGGGGGGGAGGTGAAAGGGAAACATGGGCAGAGGGGGGGGGGGTGAAAGGGAAACATGGGCAGAGGGGGGGGAGGTGAAAGGGAATTATGGGCAGAGGGGGGGAGGTGAAAGGGAAACATGGGCAGAGGGGGGGGTGAAAGGGAAACATGGGCAGAGGGGGGGGTGAAAGGGAAACATGGGCAGAGGGGGGGGTGAAAGGGAATTATGGGCAGGGGGGGGGAGGTGAAAGGGAAACATGGGCAGATGGGGGGGGGTGAAAGGGAAACATGGGCAGAGGGGGGGGGGTGAAAGGGAAACATGGGCAGAGGGGGGGAGGTGAAAGGGAAACATGGGCAGGGGGGAGGTGAAAGAGAAACATGGGCAGAGGGGGGGGAGGTGAAAGAGAAACATGGGCAGAGAGGGGGGGTGAAAGGGAAACATGGGCAGAGGGGGGGGGGTGAAAGGGAAACATGGGCAGAGGGGGGAGGTGAAAGGGAAACATGGGCAGAGGGGGGGAGGTGAAAGAGAAACATGGGCAGAGGGGGGGGGAGGTGAAAGAGAAACATGGGCAGAGAGGGGGGGGTGAAAGGGAAACATGGGCAGAGGGGGGGGTGAAAGGGAAACATGGGCAGGGGGGGAGGTGAAAGGGAAACATGGGCAGAGGGGGGAGGTGAAAGAGAAACATGGGCAGAGGGGGGGGTGAAAGAGAAACATGGGCAGAGGGGGGGAGGTGAAAGGGAAACATGGGCAGAGGGGGGGGGGGTGAAAGGGAAACATGGGCAGAGGGGGGGGGGGTGAAAGGGAAACATGGGCAGAGGGGGGGAGGTGAAAGGGAAACATGGGCAGAGGGGGGGGAGGTGAAAGGGAAACATGGGCAGAGGGGGGGGAGGTGAAAGGGAAACATGGGCAGAGGGGGGGAGGTGAAAGGGAAACATGGGCAGAGGGGGGGAGGTGAAAGGGAAACATGGGCAGAGGGGGGAGGTGAAAGGGAAACATGGGCAGAGGGGGGGGGGGTGAAAGGGAGACTTGGGCAGAGGGGGGAGGTGAAAGGGAAACGGGCAGAGGGGGGAGGTGAAAGGGAAACATGGGCAGAGGGGGGAGGTGAAAGGGAAACATGGGCAGAGGGGGGGAGGTGAAAGGGAAACATGGGCAGAGGGGGGAGGTGAAAGGGAAACATGGGCAGAGGGGGGAGGTGAAAGAGAAACATGGGCAGAGGGGGGGGGGGTGAAAGGGAAACATGGGGGTGTGACATTGGGGGCAGAGGGAGACACACTGGGGGAAGGTGAGAGACACTGGAGGGAAGGGAGAGAGAGACACATTGGGGGAGGAAGTGACAGTGGCTGTAGGGAGAGACACTGGGGGGAGGGAGAGACACTGGGGGGGGTGGAGCGGTGTGGGTCTTTTAATAATGTATTGGGGCGGTGGGGGTCTTTTAAAAATGCATTGGAAAAAAATAAAATAAGAAAAAAAAATGTATTGGGCGGTGGGGGTCTATTAAAAATGTATTGGGGCGGTGGGGGTCTATTAAAAATGTATTGGGGCGGTGGGGGTCTATTAAAAATGTATTGGGGCGGTGGTGGTCTATTAAAAATGTATTGGGGCGGTGGGGGTCTTTTAAAAATGTATTGGGGCGGTGGGGGTCTTTTAAAAATGTATTGGGGCGGTGGGGGTCTTTTAAAAATGTATTGGGGCGGTGGGGGTCTATTAAAAATGTATTGGGGCCGTGGGGGTCTTTTAAAAATGTATTGGGGCGGTGGGGGTCTTTTAAAAATGTATTGGGGCGGTGGGGGTCTTTTAAAAATGATCTTGAACCAAGAAAATATTTAAGGGGTTCCATTCTGTTTTACAAAATATAAAAGGGTTCCACGACTAAATGTAATTGGGAAACACTGGTCTAGCCCGTCACCTGATCCCATTAAGGTTTGAGGGTGGGGGTATTAGGGGGTGTTACATAGCATGGAGATTGGTCCAGCCGCACTGCTGCTCCCCATGGGGTTGGAGGGGGGAGTTGGCTGTTAGGCTTCCATGAAAAGGCAACTTTTCAGAGGTTTTTTTTTTTACATGTCTGATGGAGTAAAGGGTCAGTCTCACGTAGGAGAAAAGTGACCTAATGACCGTTACGTGTTTAATAGATTAAAGGGCCAGTCCCACGTAGGAGTAAAATATGCCTCACGATGGGTATGGTCCAGCTGACAGCAGATCCTATTAAGGTTTGGGTGTTGGCATGGAGATTGGTCCATCTGCACAGCTGGTCCCATTGGGGTTGGAAGGGGGGGAAGAGTTGGATGTTAGGGGTGTGCCAGATGGGATTCCTTGAAAAGGTGAGGTTTTCAGGGTGTTTTTAAATGTCTGAAAGCTGGGGGAAGAGTTTGATGCTGCGTGTTGGGGAATTCCAGAGAGAGGGGGCAGCACGTGAGAAGTCTTGTGGGCAGGAGTTAGAGGTGATGAGGCAGGAGGTGGATGTCGTGGGCAGAACGGAGGGGCAGCACTAAAGATGTGGGGTGAGGTTTTTTTTTAAACTTGTATTTTATGGAAGGTTTTATAAAAGGGGATTTGTCATATAGAAATAAAGACGGGGATATATGGAGGCAGGGTTTCACACGCAATATTCAAATGAACATTCACATGATGCTGGTGTATATAACAAAAATGCCTTTTAATGTAGTATCTCACCCCTGCTAGACTATCTCCCTTCTGTACGAGGATGTGGATAGTGTGACTTCAGTCACATGTGGAGAATGTGTGGGGGCAGAGATTCAGAGATTAGATAACACTATAACAGACTTGTCTTAGGCTAAGGTCCCGTTGCACGCGTCCGCACGGCTGGCTTGCTTGCCGGCGGCGCGTGCAACTCGCTGTACCGCGATCTGCGGTCTACAGGAAACTTTTGTCGGAGCGGGGGGGGGGGGGGGGGGGCGTGGCCAAACGGGTCGGGGCTCCACTTGTACCATTACCCTGCCAGGACGGTCCTAAACACCGGATCAGCTCCGGTCAAACATCCGCTGCCCCTCCGCTCATGGGCTGCACTTGGGGCTTTTTTGTTCATTGTCTTTTGTTTAATTCCCTCACTCCCCTCTCTCATCCCCCCCCCCCACCCCACAATGTTGCTGGAAACAGCCGCCCTTGAAAAAAACCCCAAACAAAAGCAGCTCCTGGGTGTGTGCAGCGGGGGGAACGGCTCCCGCTGCCGTTGGATGGATCGGGGGTTGCTATGGAATTAGATTAAAGGATGAATAGACACTTTGGCGTGTCAGAACTGCAGCTACTATTACAGGGCTGTGAGCTGCACAGTCAGGGACTGAGCTGTGGGACTCAGGAGGCTGGCTTGCCATTGGTTGAAGGGAGCCAGTCTATGATTGGCCCCTTCGCGTACCATGTGACGCGTTGCCGCAAGAGAACACCATTCTCTCGTGTCTCCTGCTGGCTGCCGCGTCACAGTATGTCGCAAGTTGCAAGTGAGGAGGGACTGGGACCGGATCGTGAGTTCAAACCGCAATGGTAATTTGAGCTTACGCCGCCGCCCGCGCCACCGGGCGCAGCGGGTCCCAGCCCTGAGATCCCTGGGTTTCTCTAGAGTACTGTACATAAAAATATCACCTGTGAGCACATTGACATGAACAGACCAATTCAAGGGGTACGAAAACATGTTAGTAAACCAATAACCCATACCTCCATAGCTAAACTGTGCAGCCAGCGGGATTGCAAATTAAAGAGGTTTGATAAATTTATCAAATGGAGAAATTAACGAGTTTGTTAAATGACTTGTGTGAAATGTCAAAAATCCCGGGAACCATGTATAAATGACATTAACAATGCCAGATTCCCCCCCCCCCCCCCGTCTCACATCCTTATTTAAGTTCACATTTTGCCAGATTCCTGCCCATGTGAATCTCATCTCAGGCTCTCTAATCTAAGGGCACACAAACTCGGGAGCGGAGAACTGCCAGACGGGAGCAGCCGAGGAGTTGGACAAAAAGTCTGGCGACAGGGGAGCACGCCACAGCGGTGCAACCCAGAAGTCTTCACCGACTCCCAGTGTCTGCCGCTGCTAGAGTGCAGGGCCTCCTCGTCCGCCCGACTCCTCTGCCAGTTCTCTGTCCTCTTCTCCCGCCCCCTTGCTCAGCCGAAACCAGGTGGGCATTGTTAAGGAGGGGTGAGAGGGGATGGAGGGTAGAGGAGATGAGGATGCATTAGAATACATTTTAAGTATTATCTTATACTACAGAATTTTTTCCCCCAACGTTTGTCATGTTTTGCCGTTTTAAAAATGTTGAAATATGCAAGTATTTTTACGTATTTATATTGTATACCGATTAATAACAGGGATCCCCCCCCCCCAAGTGATTTGGATTAGATCAGACAGGGGGGCCCCCGACTAATATCAGATTAAATGGGGTGGGGGACTCTACGTAAAGTTTGCACACCCCTACGTTAATTCAATATTGTTAAACTATGTGAATGCAACCCTTATTTTTCTACATCTGTGCAAGGTCTGAGGAACCCATTTTATTATATTTACTATTGTACAATCTGTTCCCTGAATTTCTAGGACACTGGTCTAACCTCACCCACCATCCCCTATACTGAAAAATTCAATGATAAAGTACTTTGCAGGTATTGCACAACATTAAGATAAATGACTGACAATGTGTCCACCAATCGACTCAATGGGATGCTAGGTCTCCCGACTCAATGGGATGCTAGGTCTCCCGACTCAATGGGATGCTAGGTCTCCCGACTCAATGGGATGCTAGGTCTCCCGACTCAATGGGATGCTAGGTCTCCCGACTCAATGGGATGCTAGGTCTCCCGACTCAATGGGATGCTAGGTCTCCCGACTCAATGGGATGCTAGGTCTCCCGACTCAATGGGATGCTAGGTCTCCCGACTCAATGGGATGCTAGGTCTCCTTTTCCCCTCATCCTAGGACTGCTTTACTAACCCAAACCCTTAATATCACCCAAAATACAAATAAACTCATCCCTGTTGACATTGCTGTGGTGGTAAACCAGATCCGGTGGGTGAAGGGCCTGGAAAAGTTTCCTTTCAAGGCTTTCTTAGCAGGTCCCAGGGGGCAGTTCCAGCATGGCATCAACATTGTGATAGAACTCGTTGCTCAACAAGCATTTGACAATCAATACATGTTCTGGGTATGAAAGCATTACTCAACCTCCCTGTAAGGCACTCCACCCCTATTAAAAGTAATGGATATCTTATAACTGCGATTCCCAACAGTGGGATCGGGAGGCATTTCCAACATGATCATCCCCAAAATATCTGTACTAAAGGGCTCCAGGCAGTATAGCAGGTTCCTGAGGCCATGGGACCTGCATCCTTAGTAAGGCCCCAATCCGCACCATAGCATGGATGGTATACCTGCTACAGCAGCAGCATCCAAAGCCACTCCCCACAATGCTTTGCATACACCAGCAGCAGAAAGATATTGTTGGGCAGCACTGGAACTAGCTGCCCTTGTGACCGCTATACACCCACCAAGGTGCAGTTTGGGGGGCTTGCCAAGTGTGTTCCCACACAAGCTCAGGACATTATACTGCCTGGGATCAGTCACAGTTCTGTTATTAGGACTGATCAGTAGAAAGAATAGTGATTTTGTATCCTGCCTTTTCTTCAAACCTAAAAATCCAATGAACTAGGGGTTCCCAAGAAATGATTGGAAACTGAACACCAAAGTCTTATTGATATAGTGGGGTGAATGTACAGGATACCAAAGCCCATCTTCATTATGATGAACCATCTTGTATAAGAGTATTGGGAATGCATAGGGCGTTTGTGCATTTTCTGTAAATAAAGCCTAAGTGTTAAATTTCTTACCAACAGATGTTTTACAGGTTCTGAAAAATTATCCTGATAATTTGACTAATCCATCCCATACTCTACCCTCCCCCCCATATCTCAGTAATCCCCAGTCACCCTCCAAGAAGTGTGAGTATTTCCCCCTTAAAGAGAGCACCATGATTTATTCTGTGGTGTCAGGATGTAGGGGAAAAAAAAAGTTTAAAATCCTTTTAGGCAGGTAGCCAGAGCCCCACAGAAGCAGTTTGAGGTCTCGTAGCGGTTATTGTGGGGTGTGTGGCGGATTGCACACTAAGCAGCACAAACTCAGTGACACGTCTGGTGCGGGGAACAATTTTATTACAATGTGAAGCAGGAGAAACTGCTCCATGTTAGAACTGGATGACCTGGCCCTGAAAGAGAAGGGGGGAAAAAGTGTTAATGGGTGAGACTGCAGGGGCTCAAATCCTACTGTTTAACGGGGTCAAAGACAACAGTGCCAGTGTCCTAAAATCTCAACATTAGCAAAATGTCACCCTGCAGGGAGAGGGAGACTAGTCCCTTCTGTGACCTCCCCCTGGCACTGCTCCCATCCCTTGTGTATGGAGGGTCTCCCTCCTGGCACTGCACCACTCCTGTGTATAAGAGGGCCGTCACCTCCACAACCCCCCCAGCACTGCTCCCAGTGTGCGTGTGTATATATAGGAGTGTCTCCCTCCTGGCACTGCTCCCCACCCGTGTATATAAGAGGGTCTCCCCTTGCATACAGGACCGCTGCGCCCCCCCCCGTGTAGGAGGGTCTCCCCATGGCACTGCTCCTCCCCGCTACGTACCTTTCTCTTCTTGTCCCCTCCCAGCTCGAAGTGTTTGCACCTCTTGATCGCCAGCATCCTCTTGGACCTGCAGTTTGAGTCCACACACTCCAACCTCAGCACAATCTTCTTGGTGGTCTTCGCCTGTGAGGGGGGGCGGAAGAGAAACGAGGCACAGCGTTAAAAGGGGCCCCAAATCCAAGGGTTGGGAGCGGACACAATCCGGAAAGTGGATGGGGGACCAGGGATACCAGGTCAGAAACTGAATTTGCCAGCAGATAAGCACTTGGCCCACCATGTCCATCCAGTCTCCTATCTGCTGTAAAACCCCAGCCAAGGATCAGACAAGGTCTTCAGATTTAGGCTGCGTCCAGGGTCAGCGCTTAGGCGCGCTGCTGCTCGGCAGTGAGCCCTTGCAGCCGCAATGAGTGGCTTTAGCAGGGGCTCACACACACGCCTCCGCAAGCGTGCAGAAGTGTAGGAATTAGAAAATTTTTAGATTTTCGCCCAATGAGGGCGAACCAGCTCCGCGACGTCACGACCCCCCCTCCACCCGCTTTCCCTTCGCCTCAGCGCACCTTCGTCCGGCTTCACCCTGGACGCAGCCTTAGACTTTACCCCCATGTCTATCCCAAGTCCGTTTGAACCCCCTTCCTGTATTAGCCCCTGCCACCTCTGCTGGGAGGCTATTCCATGGATCCACCACCCTTTCCGTGAAGCACTTCCTCACATTTCCCCTTAGCCTGCTGCCCTCCAGCTTCAGAGAATGACCTATTGTTCATTTAGCTCTCTGTAATATGCTTCCCTCCAGTACCTGTGCTGAAGCAGGGATATTCTGAAAACCTGGTGGTGGAGGTTCTTGAGGACCGGGAGTTGGGAACAATTGCACTGAGCTGCACATTTTACGTTTTAGTCTTTCCTGAAGTCTTATGCAGTAGACCAGGGGAGGCCAACTCCAGTCCTCAAGGACCACTAACGCAGGTAACCTGCTGAAGCGGGGATATCCTTAAAACCCGACCTGTTGGTGGCCCTTGAAGACGGAGTTGGCTACCCCTGCTATAAACATAATAGCATGTTCTTGTATAGCGCTGCTAGTTTTACCTAGCGCTTTACAGAGACATTTTGCAAACAGTCCCTGTCCATAGAGCTTACAACCTATGTTTTTGGTGCCTGAGGCACAGGGAGATAAAGTGACTTGCCCAAGATCACAAGGAGCTGACACCGGGAATTGAACCAGGCTCCCCTCAGTGCCAGAGTCAGTGTCGTTACTCACTGAGCTGCTCCTTCAGCCCATTTTAGTAGAGATTGGGGTGACGCGGTAGATAGGTCAGTGGTTAGGGGTTTTGGGATCAAATGCAACCTCCTGCTGCCCACCTTATACCAGGAGACACTGCACGTGGCAGGGAAGGTGTGGCCGAGCACTCTTATTGCCAATCCTGCGTATGTTGTCTGGCGGACTGCAGGTTGTAACCTGATTAGCTTCCTAAAACTGGTCTAGCTGTGCTAAAAGCAAAGACCTGGACCCTTTGCTTTCTCTGGAAATGAATAACGGATGGGAGAGGGGGCGTAGGACTCACCTTCTTCCTGAAGATGGGCTTGGTCTGTCCCCCGTAGCCGCTCTGCTTACGGTCATAACGTCTCTTGCCTGAGGGAAAGAGCAGAGAAAGTCAAAACTGCATCAGCCCCCAAAAGAGCATCACACCTCCCGTCCCAAAAGTTACCCCTCACACCTTGAGCATATGTG
This sequence comes from Ascaphus truei, assembly GCF_040206685.1. Classification (NCBI taxonomy): domain Eukaryota; kingdom Metazoa; phylum Chordata; class Amphibia; order Anura; family Ascaphidae; genus Ascaphus; species Ascaphus truei. Next base: position 33,117,738 of record NC_134498.1, read on the forward strand.
CCCCCTCCCCACCACCCGAAAGTGCATCACCCTCCAACCTGCCGTGAAAGAATGCCCCTCTTCCCCCACCAAGTTACTTCTCCCACCAAGTTACTTCTCCCCAAAAGAGGGTTGCCACAACCACTCCCCCACAAAAGCTTTGCCCCTCCACCCAGCGGGTACTTACCCTGAGCGTACAGGGAGTCCTTGCCCTTCTTGTACTGGGTCACTTTGTGGGGTTGATGTTTCCCACACTTCTTGCAGTAAGTCCGACGGGTCTTCGGGACGTTGACCTGAGGTAGACGGAAGAGGTGGTCAGGACAGGAGACCGGTGTCCCAAATACAGGGGGTACCCCACAAATATCACAGGGACACGACACATGTAGCACCTAGTCAGTCATCCTCCACCAGGAAGCGGACAAACGGTCAGCTCCTCAGCCAAGGAGCCTCCTGTTTAAACCTGAGATGAGCCCAATTCGATTGTCAGCTCAGTTGGTCCTGTGCTTGGACTCAGTTTATATACCGCCATGTAGAACATGTAGTCATATACACAAAGGGGGGCCAACTCCAGTATTCAAGGGCCACCAACAGGTCAGATTTTAAGGATATCCCTGCTTTGGTACAGGTGGCTTAGTGAACGACAGCCACCCGTTCTGAAGCAGGGATATCCTTAATGGGCCACCAACAGGTAAGGTTTTAAGACTGGAGTTAGCCACACCTGATATACACGCTAGATTGTCAGCATTCCCTTCCACCTAGATAACAGAAGCCTATATACAGCACTGTGTACACTGCAGGTCAGGATCTGTCTGCATTATCCTTATACACCCTGGCATGTACACACTAGAGAAGTGATTCCGAACAAGGGGCTCAGCACAACTAATGTAATGGTGGATTCCAGGCAGTATAGCAGGTTCCTGAGCATGTCTGTGGCCGAGCCCCCAAACAGCACCTTAGCCTGGGTGGTATAGCTGTCAATTACAACAGGAGCTTCCAAAGTCGCTCCCCACAAGCTTTGCACACACAGCAGCAAGGCATTGCATTTGGATGCTCCTGCAGCGAGTGACAGCTATAACCCCCACGCTGTCTGCACACCGAAGTGCAGTTTGGGTCCTTAGGCGTGTTCCCCTCGAGCTCAGGACACTATACTGCTCGAGATCGACCAGAGGTTTATTAGCAATAAGATTAGGGTCTCGTGAAACATATTTTTCAGCGAGTACTGTGCAAATAAAAGGTTGGAAACCACTGCACTCTATAGACAGCTTGTCAGATCTAGAGGCCTTGCATCCCATGGCATAGTATAGTCACAACTCTACAACAAATGGGAACTAATATACACACTAGTGTCAGCTCAGGATAAGCTTACATGTCAGCTGCACACCACACCGTGTCTCCCACTACACATTACGGTATATATAGAGGGAGGTCTGCAACTCCCTAGTGTATGTCTGTATTTATATAGCGCCAAAAGTGTACTCAGCACATCACAAAGAATACAGTACAGGGAATTATAATACAATAAGCACAGCAAAATCAGATAATAGGAAAGGAAATCCCTGTCCCGAAGAGCTTACAATCTAAGTGGTATGATGGGAGACAGAGATAGCAGGTGAGGGAATCTTATCCTATATACACAGGTGTCTATCATTCTATAAATATACAGCTTCAACTCCGCAATCCTCTAAAAACCAGTGTCAACTCTGCTGCCCCTCATGTTACCCGTCACTCCTCCCCCCCTCCAGATCCCCAGAGTAATGTGTTAGGGTCAAATGTCTCTCCCCCTCCCCCAGGCAGCAATAATATCCCGGGGTATCACTCCAGCACCTCGCCCATACCGCCCCCGCAGTGTAGCAGAGGGTCCAGGGGAAGGGTATCAGGGGCTTTGTGCCTGAGGGGAGCCCCGGGGAGGGAGGATGGCAATGGATTGGACCGAGCGGTAAGAGACCACAAACGAGCTCACCATCTTGTCGGCTGCAGCGGAGCGAAGAGAAAGCGGAAGTCGGAAACGGAAGTATAAGGAAAACTTTCTGGCACCATAGAGAGGAGGGGGAGAGAGCGGCAACCAGCAGGGCTGCAGCACATCACTTGGGAGGACTCAATGCAGAGTAGTGGAAATGGCGTGTACTACAGACTACAGATCTGGTTAATAGTTAATGGAGCAATCGTGTGCAGTTAACCCATTAAACACGTCCCTGTCACTAGGTCACTTTGCCCCTACGTGGGACTGACCCTTTAACCCATTAAACACGTCCCTGTTATTAGGTCACTTTGCTCCTACGTGGGACTGACCCTTTAACCCAGGTGTGCGCAAAGTTTTGACCCTGTGCCCCCCCTCTTGCCTTCATAAAGCGTCAAATGATGCCAGTGGTCACGTGACTTCACATGACCCCACGGCGTAATTTGACGCCGCATCGCCACAGCAACGCGTCTTCTGAGCCAAGGTAGGATAGAGAACAGAGGCTTCGCGCTGTCCCCAGCATTTCATTTAAATGCCTTGGGGAAGTGCGCGGGGCCTCTGTACGCGCTGCGCCCCCAAGTTTGCGCACCCCTTCCACGTCCATAGGGGTCTCAGGTCTCCCAGACTTTGGGGATGCAGTTCCCAGAAAAGCACTTTCAAATCTCCCGCTCACCAGCTTCAGTCTCAGTATTTCCGGCAAAGCTCCACGGAGATACCCAACAAACCAAAAGTCCCAGGGCCCAAAGCAAGTTTTACCCAAAACATGGTTTCTTTGGGCCAGATGAGCCGCATCAGATGAATCTGCAGGGGTCAAGACGGATAGGGGCAATGGCTGGGTTTAACCTTTAATATGCTAGCAATTTTGCCTCTACCGTCACAAGCACCACTGCAGACTGGAGGATCTACCACTACAGACTTCAGGGACCACCACTTTGTTATACAGTGACCAGGGCCGCCAATAGAAATCTTGGGGCTCAGGACAAATGAAAGGAGCAGGGCCCCCCTGATTAATCCCCTCATCTCCCCCGGCAATCCCCACATTTCACCCCTTCACCATTAATCCCCACATCTCACCCCCCCCCCCCCCCATTAATCCCCACAGCGTATTGTGTGCTCCTTAGGGGTGCGAGAAAGAGATATGGGGAGAGACAGGGGGAGAGGGTGGAGGAAGGGGAGGGGGAAGTGGGAGAGAGAGGGCGGGGGAAGAGAGCGAGGGAAAGGGGAGAAAGGAGGAGAGAGAGTGCAGGGGAAGAGAGAAGGAAATAGAGCGGAGAGAGGGGGAAGGAGAGAGAGAGGGGGAAGGGGAGAGAGAGAGGGGGAAGGGGAGAGAAGAGGGGGAAGGAGAGAGGGGGGAATTAGAGAGAGATGGGGAGGGAAGGAGAGGGGGGTGGAAGCAAGAGAGAGAGGTTGGAGGAGAGAGAGGGTGATAGTGTGAAGGTAATAAAGTATTATAAGAAACTATTCGTCCATTTTGTATGCATTCCGCCATATTGAATCTGCTATAACTGCAAGGCTTGGAAATAACGCAGTATGTTTTTATATAAGCTAATAAGTCTCTCTCTCTCTCTCTCTCTCTGAGGTGAATCGAAACTCAACCAGGAGCCTTTTTTGCTAACTCTCGGTTTCCTGTGAATTCAGCTGGTCTACAGAGAATCGAAACTGAAACTTATGGTTTACAGAGAATCGAAACTGAAACTTATTGTCTGCTATATATATTCTGTAATACATATACTCGGCACGTCAGTCTGAACTACGGAGCCTGAGGGAACTGATACATGACTCTGTGTCATTTATTGGGATCCGGGGTGCACCCAGGCTTGTGTTATACTAATTTGGCAATCCACATCTGAGCAGAGACCCTGACATGAGAAGGGAACCTCAACATTTGGCGTAGTCGGCAGGATCCTTGTGAAGGGACACCGGAACAATCCTGGACCCGTCTCTATCCACGGACGACCGTCCCCTGGCCGGACTGATTGAGGCCTGATCAACCTCTAAGGACAAGGTAAAATATATTCAGAATATATTTTCACCGAACTCCTGTCAGTCTGTTCAGGTTGGCGATCTCTTGGTTGACGGTAACATGATTGTTAATCTATACAAGACCATAGAGTCCGGTGGTTCCCGCCAAGGATTTATATAGTTTGCAAGGTCTTGTGACTGCCAGATGTGTGGTTTATGTTCATATGTCATAAGGGTTACGGAATAACGACATTATAAGTAGTTAGTGTGTAAGAGTGTGTAAGGATATCTATTGTTAGATAATAGGAGGATCGTCCATACAGGTGACGGTCCGGGGACGGTCTGCGCGCCTCCCCGTCTAGGTCAATTTATCGCTGAAGCTCAATAGTCCAGGTACCGCCGGTAATTGGCGCACATGTCCGAGGTTGTTTTTAAAATAGACAATGTTGTCGCAGTTTTTAAAGAAGGATTTGCCTTCTGGTGCACGGGATTCCGTAACTCTTGTGACAGAACGGGAGGGAAAGAAGTATACCAAGAAATGTAAATTGTTGTTTAAAGTATTGGATTTACCCACCACGGGAAGGTTGCAACCAAAAATGTTGAAAGATAGAATCCAGGCATGTAAAGGAATGTTGAAAGATGAAGGATTGTGGGAGAATGCAGAGAAATTTCTGAGTGTTGCTATAGATCTTCAGAAAGAAGGTTATGAAGAAGTAGAGTGTGGAGAGAGAAATAAGAAATGTTATTGTTCTGTGAAACCAGAAAATGTGACCCCTGGTTCGGTAGTGGCAGAAAAAGACCAAATGTTACAGGGAGATCCACCCCCATACCCGCAGACGACCGGTAGACCCCCTCCCTCAGCCCCTGTACCGGCCCCTTATTGGGTATGTTCTGTTTGCCAGTGTCAAAATCCCAAAACACGGGAAAATTGTTATTATTGTGGGGCCGCCCGACCGTCCATGTCCCCCGATATTAAAACTGGTGAGGCTCTTGTGTGCCCCTTAGTCACGCCCACTGGCCAGTATTTTAATCCCAAAGCCAAACCAGCCGACCCTGTTAAAATGTATCCCAGTATACCGCAAGATTGTCTGGTTCAGATGGATAATGGGGCCCCTGCTGAGGAAGATGCAACCTCCGCCGGGACCCCAGCTTATCAGGCACTACCATATTCTGACTCTTTTGTTACCTATGATGAACCCGAATCACTGTTTGAACGTATATTTAGCGGCCCAACCCGTCAAATTATTGTAAAAGTGATGCAGGCAGACATTACTAGCTTGTCGGTTGGCGCGATAGTTAATCCAGCAAATGGGAGGCTCCAACATAATGGGGGCCTTGCTAAATTAATTTGTGAGAAAGGGGGTGAGGCCATACAGCGTGACTCTAATATTTATATTCAGAAACATGGAGAGGTATCAGTCGGGGGTATAGCGGCCACCGGGCCCGGAGATTTACCCTGTAATTTAATCATCCATGCAGCAGGGCCAGTGTATAGGGACTATGCTCCAGAAAGAGCCAAACAACTCCTCCAAGCCGTTGTCCATACATCCCTAATCTATGCTTCCAGCCTCAATAGTGCGGCCATGCCCAGACGCACTATAGCGTTCCCTCCCATTTCTGGTGGTCTTTTCGGGTATCCCATAAAAGAATGTATCCAACATATAGTCCAAGCAGTACTCAGTACGATCAGAGAATCACCCCTCAATCTTGAAAGTATTCTGCTTGTTGCCAATGACTCTGTCAGGCCACTGCTTTTTCAAGCCGCCTGTGCTACCTCAGACACGGTCCGCTCTTTTCCTATTGTTAAAGCAGAACACGGAAATGCTCCTCCCGTCTCCCAACCGTGGAGTGAAGACGTTCCGGAAGGAGCAGTTAGGTACATCAAATTCACGCCCCAACAAAGCTCCACCCTCTTACAGCAACTCCCCGATCCGGAAGACAAGCCCATGCCCTTTTATAGAATGTTACGTCAGATTCAGCAGAACTACTCCGCAACATGGGCTGATTTAAAATCTCTCACCATGTTAAAAGCGGGAGACTCATTTTGGCCCCTTGTTGAGAAATCCCTCAATGATGCTAGGATAGTTGACACCACAGACTATAAATCTGGAGAAGACTTCCTAGAACAAATACAACTATGGGCCCAGGATAGACTCACAGAGCAGACTGAATCACTAAAGGATGTCACCCAAGAAGCTACTGAATCAGTCGAGAAATATCATACTAGACTACTCCAAATGTTTAGAGATATGGGGTTCTCCACCAGCAATAAATTACAAGCCAATCTGCTAGCAGCAGCATTTATGGATGGACTTACTCCCAAGCTACGGGCTGCGGTCCAAGAAGGGTGTCCCTGGATGACCTCATTAGGGTACACAGAAGCCCTCACAATAGCCAAAGCTTTCCAGAAGAAACAATCTTCCGTGAAGAAGACGATGGTAGCTACCCCAGAAGAAAAGGAGGATGATCGAACTGGTGTTTTGTATAGCGCCTCACCTCAAGTACCAATGCAGCCACCGCGCCAATTGTACCCACCAGCCCCTCAGTACCAGGAGTACCAGGATAATTGTACAACAACACCTCAGTACCAGGGAAACCAGGGATATCAGGATGGTCGTGCAGCAAATCAACAAAGGCCTAGAGGACCATGCTACCACTGTGGCCGTATCGGACATATCAAGAGGGACTGTAGAGATCGTGTGAGAGGAATCCCACCCGTACAACCATTACAGGCCCAGCAGCCACCTTCTTGGCGTAGTCAGCCACCTTCCAACTGGCCACAGTCCCAACAGCCGTTACAGCCCCAGCAAGCACAGATCCAACAAAGACTGCCGTCTCCAAGACCATATCCTCATGATACTTACCCTCCTCCGCAAGATCCACCCCCGCAATGAAGCCAGGCCCAACCCGTCTCCACCATGGCTGCCATATCCAAACACACCTACCCTAATGGTTCAGCTGTCACTCTACAAGTTGCTGGTGAACCAGTCTCCTTTATGGTGGACACGGGAGCGGCCAGATCCGTCATATCAGCCAAAGATCTACCCAGAGGAATAGACCTCTCCCCTGACTTTATGACTTGTATTGGAATCACAGGACAATCAGTCGAAACTCCTCTCACTGTACCAGTCCATGTAGGACCTTTCCCAGAAGTTATGTCCCGATTTTTAGTCTCTAGATCCTCTCCTGTTAATTTATTGGGAGCAGATTTACTATCCCATATGAGAGCCACCCTGCAATATGACGACTCAGGATTACGGGTACAATTGCATGATCCCAACTGCCCAGAAGAACAAGAAGCATCATGTTGTCTCCACGCTCTCCCAATACTTCTCCAGCAGATATTAACCATGAACCCTCCATCTCCTGTCCCACAGTGGGTGAAAGACAAGGTTTCTACCAGTGTGTGGTCCCAAGGCCCGGATGATATTGGTCGTCTGCCAGTCCCTCCTGTAAGGGTGGAACTTAAGCCTAACGTCATACCTCCAAGAGTACCACAATACCCACTGAAGTCTATAACAGAACAGAGTCTTCAACAGCAAATTGCGATGCTTGAAGAAAAAGGAGCCCTGATAAAATGTTCTTCACCTTGTAACACGCCTCTGTTTCCAGTCCAAAAGAAAACAGCAAAAGGAGAACCAGCAAAGTTCAGACTGGTTCAAGATCTCAGGGCAATCAATGCCGCCACCATTCTGGAAACTCCAGTTGTGCCTAACCCACATACTCTTCTTAGCCAAATCCCGCCTAACTGTGAGGCCTATACGGTCCTGGATTTGGCAAATGCCTTTTTCTCCGTGCCTCTTCACCCAGACTCTCAGTATCTTTTCACCTTCACCTTCAGAGGAACTCAGCGTACCTGGACTGTCATGCCACAAGGTGCCCAGAATAGCCCTAACCAGTTCACACAGGCCATGAAGTTCTGCCTTGAACCCTGGGTACAAGCCCATCCGGAAATCACGTTACTTCAATATGTGGATGATCTTCTTATATGTGCCCCTTCTGTTCCAGTGTGTGAACAGGCCTCAGTGTCCCTACTGGTCCATCTCGCATCCATCAACTCAAAGGTCTCGGAAGCCAAAGTACAGTGGTGTAGCCCGAAAGTGGTTTTTCTTGGTCACTGTGTATCTAAAGGCGAAAAACATCTCACTCCCGACCGTATCGAGACAGTCGCTGGATTAAAAATGCCCACAACTGTGCGCGGTCTACAACAGGTCTTGGGACTCATCACCTTTTGCCGCCAATGGATTCCTAATGCATCACAATATATGCAACCTCTGTATGAAGCTGTGAAAAATACAGAGCTACTCCATGACGCAGCCCACAGAACAGAATTACAAGAGTCCTTTCAAACGCTAAAAGATCTAGTTACGCGCGCCCCTGCATTGGGCATCCCAGACTATGACCAGTTTTTCACTCTTTTCGTGGATGAATATGATGGGTTCGCCGCCGGTGTCCTCGCACAACCACACGGTAACCGAATGAGACCTCTGGCTTACTACTCTGCTAAATTGGACTCAGTATCACAAGGGCACCCATCCTGCTTCAGAGCAGTACAAGCAACATTCGAAATTTTCAACAAGGCAGCGAACATTGTTCTGGGTCACCCTCTTGTTATCCAAGCACCGCATGACATCCATGCTATCCTGAACCTGTCTAGGCCGAAATACCTAACCATGCAACGTTTACTGAGGCTACAGTCTGCACTGCTAATACCGGACAATGTCACTCTGAAGAAATGTACAGTACTCAACCCTGCAACTTTGATTCCGGTGGAAGGGGGTATCCATGAGTCTGAAGACCATGACTGTATAATAGAACTACAGCGGCAAGGTACCCCATCCCGGGCTCAACAGACGCCTTTCGAAAACCCTGATCTATCCTTCTTTACTGATGGTTCCAGATTTGCTGATGAACATGGACGTTTCCATACCGGATACGCCGTCACCACAGTCGACCAAGTGATCCAAGCAGAAGCTCTCCCCAGCCATATATCGGCACAAGAAGCGGAGATAATTGCTGTCGAAAGAGCCTGTAACCTCACAGAAGGTCAAAAGGTCAACATTTACACAGACAGTGCCTATGCTTTTGGAGTCACTCATGATTTTGAAACCATTTGGGCTAATCGTGGATTCATCACAGCAAATGGAACGCCAGTCAAGCACGCAGATGCCATAAGAAGACTATTGGACTCTCTACAGCTACCCAAGGAAGTGGCAGTAGTAAAAATCAAAGCACATGGAAAGGTGAATACACCTGAGACACAGGGAAATTTCCTTGCGGACCAAGCAGCCAAGCAAGCTGCCCTTCAAGAAGATAAGACTCGAAAAAATCCACCGTCATCAGCGTTGCAGGAAGCCACAGTTGTTGCACCAGTAATTACAAGAAGTGCCAAGAAAAATCCTCCCATGGACGATATAGATCCTTACCAAGAACAGATGAAGAAGGAACAAGGAACAGTACCCAAAGAAGAAAAAAAGAGCTGGGAGAAGACAGGGGCAGCACAAGAAAAACAAACTGGACTATGGAAAATTAAAGACCAGATTTGTGTGCCTCGACACATGTACCATGCAATCGCCACCTGGGCACATGGACCTACTCACAGAGGACATAACCAAGCATTAGCAGTAATAAACAAATTGTACTTTGCACCTGGTATAAGAAGGATTTTGGTGGAACTGAATAAAGCTTGTGTCATCTGTCAAACCTGCAATCCAGGAAAAACTGAACCTACACCTCCAAAACATCTTGTGAAGCCAGACTTTCCCTTTCAGAGAATACAAATTGATCATATCCAGATGCCGAAGTCAGGACGATATGAGTATGCACTTGTGGTAGTGGATATGTTCTCAGGATGGCCCGAAGTCTACCCAGTACCCAATATGACAGCGAAAATCACTGCTAAGAAGCTAATCACTGAACTTTGTTGCAGATTTGGATTCCCTGAAGTAATAGAGAGCGACCAAGGACCAGCCTTCACCGCCAATATCTTCAAGGAAATATTGGAGGCCCTGGGCATGAAACAAGCCCTCCATACCCCATATCACCCCCAAAGTAGCGGGAAGGTTGAACGGATGAATCAGACCCTTAAAACAGCTCTACTAAAAATGACCCAAGAGAGTCAACTCCCCTGGCCCGACCTTCTACCTATAGTTTTGTTCCATGTTAGGACCACCCCACAGGTTAGATCTGGGTTGTCTCCCTTCGAAGTATTATTTGGAAATGCAGTCAGAATTAGGGATAATAAAGGGAATATAAATCTCACTGAAATGCATGATAGGCAGGTATATTATGTTATCAAATTAAGTGAAGAGTTATCTAACCTCCATTCTGCAGTGTCACTTTCTCTTCCAGATTCCAGCACGGATGACACAACCCATGAAATAAAGCCAGGTGATTGGGTGTATGTAAAGAAGCACGTGAGAAAACACGCACTGGATCCCAGATACACAGGCCCTCATCTGGTAACTCTAGTCACACCCACCTCAGTCAAGATTCAAGGAAAAACTACCTGGATACACGCATCTCATTGCAAGAGAACAGCGACACCTCTTTCGGAGAAAAAATGATTCTGTATATCCTTTGTTTGTTAGGTTTGGGGGAGGCACAAGAGATTGCTATCACCCAACATGAAGGGGCAGTCACGTTTTGGTATAATTCATCCAATACTCATGTAGCTACCTTCTCCTTCGATTACTGTAATATTGTCAGCTGTCCCTCAACCGATTGGCAGTGTAATATGTACCGAGACACTTCGAACTCTAGAGCCATATATATATGTATTACAGACAGTTATTGGGGACAGGAATGTGATTACTGGGGAGCAGTAGGATGGAACACGGGAACAGATTGGGGATACCAACCACAGAATGGCCTAGCACGAAAAGACCGAAATGGCAAGTCTCTAATCAGTCGAATGATCTTGCGAAAAACTGGTACATGTCTAGTCAGTGGTAAGACGGGTAAAATAATGAAACTCATATTAACTATAGAAAACCCGAGCCCCGGGGACGCTGGTGTATATGTTCTAGGAAATTGGATGAAAGGGGGTACAAGGGGAGCCTAAGGGAAGTTCAGAATTCAGGATATGTATAACTCTAAAGATTGGCAGATGTCCCAAAAAAAACCCAAGATAGAGAAAAATCCCGTGGCCCCCCCGGATTCAGACATTTCAAGGTATGGTAGCCACAGCAGATCCCTCTTTCCAAGACACACTGGCCATAGAAACAGGTTTTCCAGACACCAACCTTTGGTTGGAATGGATAAGATACACCACTCAAAAAAATAACAAAAGTAACTGCTATGTTTGTGCTGCAGCTAGGCCCCATCTCGGCACAGTGCCTTTAAACATACCCATCAATGCAGAAGAATGTTTCATTAGTCTATATACCAATACAAGTACCAATCACTCCCAGTGTGAAGATTGGAAACAAAAATATCCACTCACAACAAAAAACCCAAAACCAGGGGAAGGGATCACTGTATACAAGGGGAACTATACATGCTATGAGTCTCTAAAGGGCAACAGGTTTTTAGGTCATTTCTCCCAAGGATATTGTGACACTTTCTCTAATATTTCCAGTATTAAGTTACAGAATCAGGTCCAATCGTTAGGAGATATATACTGGATATGTGGGGATCTAAAATTAAGAACCAGACTTGAAGGTAACTGGACAGGTCAGTGTGCACTGACCAAAATTCTAATGCCAATGCATATAATCCCTGTTGGTACAGAAAAATCTAAGGTATTATCATCACCAATTAAAGTCAGTAAGCGAGAAGCCCCTGCAGGAAGTTTAGACCCACATGTATATATAGATGCCATCGGGGTACCGAGAGGAGTTCCTGATGAGTTTAAGGCCAGAGATCAGGTAAAAGCTGGGTTTGAGTCATTCTTTATGCCCCTAGTCACGGTTAATAAAAATGTAGATTGGATTAACTATATCTATTATAATCAACAAAGGTTTGTGAATTACACCCGTGATGCGCTACAAGGCCTGGCTGACCAACTTGGACCCACTTCCACTATGACGTTCCAAAATAGAATGGCTTTAGATATGATATTAGCAGAAAAAGGGGGGGTTTGCCATATGATTGGAGATGCGTGCTGTACATATATTCCCGGGAACACAGGCCCGGACGGTAAGGTTACCACAGCTATTAATAAACTGAAAGATTTGTCTGATGAACTTAAAAGAAATTCTGGTATAACAGACCCATGGGACAAGTATTTCTCGTGGCTGTCTGGCTGGCGACAATGGTTGACACAACTGGCAATATTTCTCCTGATTATACTTTTGGTTCTGGCAGTAGTGGTCCTCTGTGTTATCCCGTGCTGTAAGGGTCTCTGTAAGAAGGCTGGGTCTGAGGTTATACCCACAATGGTAATGTACAACAAAGACAATATTGATCTGGAAGATATACCACTGCAGAAATCACCCAAGATGTTCAATTACAGTACAACCAAACTCGAATAAGGGGTGACCACTCTAGAATCCCAGACCCTAGTGTGTTTGTTTGAGGTCAGGGAACCCTTTTGTGTATACTGTAGGTCTTCGAGTTTAGCGAGCCAGAAGTTGTCGGGGATGGGACAAGCCCATGAACAGCCGACCAACACCCTCAGGTAGGGACTCTAGCACAAGAAACAGAAATTAGGGACAGACCCCTTCCTATACAAAATGTCCTTTTAGTGTCTAGGGGGGAATGTGAAGGTAATAAAGTATTATAAGAAACTATTCGTCCATTTTGTATGCATTCCGCCATATTGAATCTGCTTTAACTGCAAGGCTTGGAAATAACGCAGTATGTTTTTATATAAGCTAATAAGTCTCTCTCTCTCTCTCTCTCTCTGAGGTGAATCGAAACTCAACCAGGAGCCTTTTTTGCTAACTCTCGGTTTCCTGTGAATTCAGCTGGTCTACAGAGAATCGAAACTGAAACTTATGGTTTACAGAGAATCGAAACTGAAACTTATGGTTTACAGAGAATCGAAACTGAAACTTATTGTCTGCTATATATATTCTGTAATACATATACTCGGCACGTCAGTCTGAACTACGGAGCCTGAGGGAACTGATACATGACTCTGTGTCATTTATTGGGATCCGGGGTGCACCCAGGCTTGTGTTATACTAATTTGGCAATCCACATCTGAGCAGAGACCCTTACATGACAAGGGAACCTCAACAATAGAGAAAGGTGATGGAAGAAAGAGGAGTGAGAAAGGGGACAGGGATATTGGAAGAGAGGAGAGCATCGGAGTGTGCCCACTACCTACTGGAGGATTGAGGGGTACTGTTAAGAACTCGGTGGTGGGGGCCTTCCGAGCTCCCTGTTGGATGGTGCCTGTCAGGGGAACCTCCCTTCCACCAGTCTACAGCATGTTTCCTGGACAGGCACCTCCACAGACATCTTCCAGCAGGCCACCTCTGCAGATCAGGCCAGATTAGGTTTGCCGGCAGTGGGCCTGGGCCCCTTTACTCACCGGGCCCGGGACAGGAGTCCCAGCTTTCTCCCCTCTGTCGGCGGCCCTGACTGTGACCATCACTCCTGTCCTTTGGGACCACCACTATAAACGTCAGGGACCATTGTTATGGAACGGGGGCCCATGGACCAGCGTAATAAAGGTTAATCCCAGTACCTGCTGCCTGCTTGTCCTTTCCTGGGGCTCATCCGGCCACTAGACCCTGGACCTACCCCGTTTTAATCTACCCAGTAGCCTCTTGCACACCAAGGGAGCATGACTACCGTTTGAGAGACAACCACTCCAGTCTTCAGGGACCACCAGTGCAGGCTTTAGGCCCCACTGGATGCAGGGGGTTAAGGGACAGGTATTAGCAGTAGAAAGAGAGGTGCAGGGATGCTACCATCCAGTATTTGAAGACACATTACAGCCTATTGAAGTCAGTGTAAATCAACCACATTACTCTCTTTCACCTCAAACTTCCATCCTATGGCGTCTACCCGGAAGTCTTACAATGTTTTCACATCTTATAATGTCTCCGGGCCATATTTACTAAGAGGCGTTACTACATAAGACACCCTCCAGCCCCGAAAAACTAATGGCACCCCGATTCATGTGACCCTAAAATCCCTTTGAATTCTACAACCTCCAGAGCGTCCATCCTATAAGGTGGCATTCATAATGATGTATATATCTAGTTATACGTATTGTGTTTGTATATTTAATCTATTGTCTTTTCTTTTTTTAAATTATCATTTATATGTTTTTATTGTAGAAAATACAGTTATGGAGTAACAGGAGGAGTTGTAGGGGCAGTTATATGGGACAATAAGAGAAGTAACACACACACACACAATCACACTGTCTCTCACACACAGCAATAGGAGGAGTTATAGTGAGGGGTTATATGCAGCAATAGGAGGAGTTATAAGGAGCGTTATATGGAGCAATAGGATGAGTTATAGGGAGAGGTTATATGGAGCAATAGGAGGAGTTATTGGGAGCAATGGGAGGAGTTATAGGGAGAGGTTATATGGAGCAATATGATTAGTTATAGGGAGGGGTTATATGGAGCCATAGGAGGATTTATAGGGAGAGGTTATATGGAGCAATAGGAGGGGTTAAGGGTTGATTATATGGAGCAATAGGAGGAGTTCTAGGGAGGTGTTATATGTAGTAATAGGAGGAGATATTTGGAGAGGTTATATGGGGCAATAGGATTTATAGGGAGAGGTTATATAAGTAGGGTGACCAGATATTCAAAATTAAAAACCAGGACACATAAAAAAAAATATTTATACATTATAATGGTATTTGTCTAATTGTGTCACGATTGATGCTGTATTATTCATTCTACCTCTCCTAATTCTTTCTCTCTCTTCCCCCCAACCCAGTCTTTCTCTCCCCCCCATACTCTCTTCACTCACCCATTCCCCCTCTCTCTCCTGGTAATTTTTTACTTGGGGGGCAAGTGCATCCTCAGTCCTGATATTAGAGGACCACTGGCCCCCCACACATACATCTGTGGCCAGCATTATTGCACCATTTATCACACAGTAATGGATCCAATAACGCTAGCTATGTCTGTATGTAGGCACGATAAACACAAGCACACACCTGATACATTCACCATACAAATAAACAACCACACACTTACTACAACTAAAAAAACAGACACACACACACTGACCTGCACAACACTCTTACACAGCTACTGACCTGCACAGACACTCACACAGACTGACCTGCACATACACTCAGTCACTGACCTGCACAGACACTCACACAGACTGACCTGCACAGACACTCAGTTACTGACCTGCACACACAGCCACTGACCTGTACAGACACACAGCCACTGACCTGCACAGACAGACACTCACACAGCCACTGACTTGCACAGACACTCACACAGCCACTGACCTGCAGACACACAGCCACTAAAACCGGGACATTTTGAACATTTTCAAATAATTGTCGGGACACCAGGACAAGTGCAGTAAATCCGGAACTGTCCCGGCTAAACCGGGACGTCTGGTCACCCTATATATGGGGCAATAGGAGGAGTTATAGGGAGAGGTTATATGGGATAATAGGAGTTATAGGGAGCGGTTATATGGAGCAATAGGAGTTATAGGGAGCGGTTATATGGAACAATAGCTGGAGTATCACACATACACAGTCACATACACACACTTTCACAGCCACACACAAAAACATACACACAACACTGTCCCAGGCAGACTGTCACACACATACACATACACACACACAGGCTGTGCCGTTGTGTTGTAATAATAATTAGCACGAACTGCTCAGGCTTCTGAGACAGGAAACTGAAAAGAGGAACTTGGGAGTCTTGTGTAAAAAAAACTAAGAAAAGACTGCAGCCCTGTCCTCACCCCACAGAGCATCTCACCCCACAGAGCGTCGCACCCTATCCTCACCCCGCAGAGCGTCGCATCCTGTTCTCACCCCACAGGGCATCGCACCCTGATCCTCACCGCGGGGACTTCTCACCCCCCAGAGCATCGCACCCTGATCCTCACCGCGGAGACTTCTCACCCCACAGAGCATCGCACACTGTCTTCACCAAGCACAGCGTTGCACACTGTCGTCACCCTGCAGTATTTCATCCTGCCATCACTGTGCAGAGCGTCTCACCGTACAGAACGTCACAGCCTGTCTTACTTGTGGCACCCGGGGTTGGCTGCACCAGAGACTCTGTGAGTAAATTACTTTTATGATGAATTGTGCTGAGTTTCTAAAAATATACTGTATATAGTGTGGCTTGTTCATGGGTGAGGGGCCCCTGTGATACAGGACAGTTATAGGGTGAGGGATCCCTGTGATACAGGACAGTTATAGGGTGAGGGATCCCTGTGATACAGGACAGTTATAGGGTGAGGGGTCCCTGTGATACAGGACAGTTATAGGGTGAGGGGTCCCTGTGATACAGGACAGTTATAGGGTGAGGGATCCCTGTGATACAGGACTGATAGTTACAGGACAGTAATAGGGTGAGGGATCCCTGTGATACAGGACTGATAGTTACTGGACAGTTATAGGGTGAGGGATCCCTGTGATACAGGACTGATAGTTACAGGACAGTTATAGGGTGAGGGATCCCTGTGATACAGGACTGATAGTTACAGGAGAGTTATATGGTGAGGGGCCCCTGTGATACAGGACTGATAGTTACAGGAGAGTTATAGGGTGAGGGATCCCTGTAATACAGGACAGTTATAGGGTGAGGGATCCCTGTGATACAGGACTGATAGTTACAGGACAGTTATAGGGTGAGGGGCCCCTGTGATACAGGACTGATAGTTACAGGAGAGTTATAGGGTGAGGGGTCCCTGCGATACAGGACTGATAGTTACAGGAGAGTTATAGGGTGAGGGGTCCCTGTGATACAGGACAGTTATAGGGTGAGGGGCCCCTGTGATACAGGACTGATAGTTACAGGAGAGTTATAGGGTGAGGGGCCCCTGTGATACAGGACTGATTGTTACAGGACAGTTATAGGGTGAGGGGCCCCTGTGATACAGGACTGATAGGTACAGGAGAGTTATAGGGTGAGGGGCCCCTGTGATACAGGACTGATAGGTACAGGAGAGTTATGGGGTGAGGGGCCCCTGTGATACAGGACTGATAGGAGAGTTATAGGGTGGGGTCCCTGTAAAAGTGTAGTGGTAGGTACAGGACAGGTATAGGGTGAGGGGTCCGTGTAATAAAGGAGTAATAGACACAGGACAGGTATAGGGTGAGGGGTCCGTGTAATAGAGGAGTGATAGATACAGGACAGATATAGGATATGGGGTCCTTTAATAGAGGAGGGTTAGGTACAGGACATTTATAGGGTGAGGTATCCCAGTAATAGAGGAGTAATGGGTATAGGACAGTTATAGGGTGAGGGGTCCTGTAATATAAGTGTGATGGGTACAGATCTATTATAGTGTGGGTGGGGTACCTGCAATAGAGGAGTGATAGATACAGGACAGTTATAGGGTGAGGGGTCTTGTAAGAAGAGTAATAGGTACAGGACAGTTATAGAGTGAAGGGCCTTGTAATAGGGGAATGATAGGTACAGGCCAGTTATGGGGTGAGGGGTCCTGTAATAGAGGACTTATAGATACAGGACAGTTTAGGGGGTGTGGTCCTGTGATATAGGGGTTATGGATACAGCTATGGTGAAGTTGTAGGGTGTCCTTATGTTCTTAGGACACTGTTGTATCCATAATTGCTCTTAGTCCTGTGTAAGGGTGAAGAAGAAAAATGTCGGTGCACAATCAAATAATACACCATGGGTTGGTAAGTAAAGCGATATGAAACTTTATTGGCACATAAGCGCAGGATGAAAAAACACTAACTCGTTTCACGCCCCATGGAGCTTCGTCAAAGAGTAGAGGCCAGGCATGGCATCGTGACTTAGGAAATCGGATTATATTAGGTCTGTTACTTACGGATTCAGACCTTGGCTCCTACTCAGTCACTGTGTATATATATATATATATATAGTTGTGTGAAAAAGAAAGTACGCCCTCTTTGAATTCCATTGTTTTACATATCAGGACATAATAACAATCATCTGTTCCTTAGCAGGTCTAAAAATTAGGTAAATACAACCTCAGGTGAACAACAACACATGACATATTACACAGTGTCATGATTTATTTAACAAAAATAAAGCCAAAATGGAGAAGCTATGTGTGAAAAACTAAGTACACCCTTACTGCTTCCATAGGAAGTAAGATGCTATGTAGCAGACAGGTGCTGCTAATCAAATACCCTTGATTAATTGATCACCAGCAAGTGTGACCCCCTCTATAAAAGCCAAAGTTTTTAGCAGTTTGCTGGTCTGGAGCATTCAGGTGTGTGTTAACACAATGCCAAGGAGGAAAGACATCAGCAATGATCTTAGAGAAGCAATTGTTGCTGCCCATCAATCTGGGAAGAGTTATAAGGCCATTTCCAAACAATTTAAAGTCCATCATTCTACAGTGAGAAAAAGTATTCAAAAGTGGAAAACATTCAAGACAATTGCCAATCTTCCCAGGAGTGGATGTCCTTCAAATTCACCCCAAGGTCAGACCGTGCAATGCTCAGAGAAATTGCAAAAAAAACAAGAGTTACATCTCAGACTTTACAGGCCTCAGTTAGCATGTTAAATGTTAAAGTTCATGACAGTACAATTAGAAAAAGACTGAACAAGTATGGTTTGTTTGGAAGGGTTGCCAGGAGAAAGCCTATTCTCGAAAAAGAAGATGGCAGCACGGCTTAGGTTTGCAAAGTTGCATCTGAACAAACCACAAGACTTCTGGAACAATGTCCTTTGGACAGACGAGACCAAAGTGGAGATGTTTGGCCATAATGCACAGCGCCACGTTTGGCGAAAACCAAACACAGCATATCAGCACAAACACCTCATACCAACTGTCAAGCACGGTGGTGGAGGGGTGATGATTTGGGCTTGTTTTGCAGCCACAGGACCTGGGAACCTTGCAGTCATTAAGTCGACCATGAACTCCTCTGTATACCAAAGTATTCTAGAGTCAAATGTGAGGCTATCTGTCCGACAGCTAAAGCTTGGCCGAAATTGGGTCATGCAACAGGACAACGATCCCAAGCACACCAGCAAATCTACAACAGAATGGCTGAAAAAGAAAAGGATCAAGGTGTTGCAATGGCCCAGTCAAAGTCCAGACCTCAACCTGATTGAAATGCTGTGGCTGGACCTTAAGAGAGCTGTGCATAAACAAATGCCTACAAACCTCAATGAACTGAAGCAACGTTGTAAAGAAGAGTGGGCCAAATCTCCTCCACAACGATGTGACAGGCTGATAAAGTCATACAGAAAATGATTATTTCAAGTTATTGCTGCTAAAGGTGGTTCTACAAGCTATTGAATCATAAGGTGTACTTAGTTTTTCACACATGACTTCTTCATTTTTGTTAAATAAATCATGACACAATGTAATATGTCATGTGTTGTTCATCTGAGGTTGTATTTACCTAATTTTAAGACCTGCTAAGGAACAGATGATTGTTATTATGTCCTGATATGTAAAACCATAGAATTCAAAGAGGGTGTACTTTCTTTTTCACACCACTGTACATATATATACTGAAACATTAATACATGAACTGTATATTCTTTGCTCTGAGGCTTTTTCTGGATGTACTGAGACTGAGGCTGCGCTTATAGCGAAGTGACGGTGACGTTGCGTCAAAACAAATGCATTGTCGTCGGCGCCGGTGCTTATAGTGCACGCGACGGCGACAAAGCGGCGGAGCGATAGTGCTACCAGAAATCTGGTTGTCACTGATATTTGATTTTTTCGTCGATGGTCTCCCCTTGCGGCCAATCAGGAGCTTCTCCGTCCCTCTGCCCTCCCCTTTTATGACGTTGCTAGCCTTGTAGCCAGCAACGTCGCCTAAATTTGAAATACAACTCCTCGCAATGGCGACGGGTGACGTCATCGGTCGCGTCGCCGGCTGTATAAGCGCAGCCTAACGCTAAGGCCCCGCTCCCAGAGTCAGCGCGCCCGCACTGCAGACAGGCGGTGCGCTGACATACACAGACCGCAATATGCGGCTTGTAGGGAGCGGGAGGTGGGCGGCAGTGGGAGATTTGACAGGGAGGGGGGGCGTGGCTTGAGCGGAGGGACCCGCTACTCTCCCCCCCGCCCCTCCACGGACTCGGGCTGGAGCTGCTGATGGTAAGCAACACACACACACACACACAGGCACTCATATACACACACACACAGACAGTGGCAGGCACTCACGCACTCATATACACACACACACACACAGACAGGCACGCACGCACTCAGACACACACACAGACAGGCACGCACGCACTCAGGCACACACACACACACACACAGACAGGCACGCACGCACTCAGACACACACACAGACAGGCACGCACGCACTCAGGCACACACATACACACACACAGACAGGCACGCACGCACTCAGACACACACACAGACAGGCATGCTGCTTTCACTCCACACTCCTCCCTGCTCCCCGAAGCCTCTCCTCCCGAAGCCTCCCCTCCCCATTGGCTCACAGCCACACCACGTGACGTGTCAACGCTAGGGATCACCATTCTCTTGTGTCCCATAGCGGCTGACGCGCCACAGTGTGTAGTGCTCTGTGCCACCAGGGGGGACCGGGACCGGCTCGGGAGGATTCCCCTGCTGGTGGGGAACTCGCGTGTGGCCGCCCGCGCCAACAAGCGCAGCGGGACCGAGGCCTTATGCTTTACCCTCCACATGTAAGCCGATACTTTATTGCCATACATCATGGCTGCCCATTGTAACATTTATGAACATTGGTTCTTATTACTACCACATGTTTTTTTTTTGATGCGCTGCTCCGTTTGTGCTTGTCAAACATTTCTTTGCTTCAGTCCTGGGAAAGTTTAGCTTGTTATCTCCTTGTATCTTTTATTTGCTTCTGTTCCTCTTTTTGTTTATCAGAAATAAAAACACAAAACCATAAGATAAGGTGCTAGGCGAGGGGGGCCAGTATCCTCCCTCAGAGACGGCACAAGCAGCCTTCCACCCTCTTATCAACACAACAAAATCTTATACGGAGGCTGCCGAGAAAGAACCTTATATTTATTTATTCAATAGGGTGTGTAAGAGGGTGATCCTATTAAAGTATATGGGGGCACTGACCTCACCTTCTCCCTTCGCAGCTTGTCCCACCTGCGTTGGTGACCGCTTCCTCTTCCAATGTCCCGCACCGAGGGGAGATCCTCAAAGACAGACGAGGAGCCAGCTGTGATGTTCTACAGCCAGAGATTAACGATTAGATTGTAAGCTCTTTGGACAAGCAGAGCCTGTCCTACATTCATCGGAGACACACCTGGAATATTTTCGAAGGCCATCACCTGGGTCCCTAAATCTGCCCCCCCACCTGAGGGACCCTGACCATGGCCGCTGTCCCCCCTAGCATTTTGGAGAGTATCTTTCTGAAAAGGTCCCAGCAGAAGCGCAAAACATCCCCTCTCAACTACAAGAAGAGGCTGTTCGTGCTGACGGAAAACAGGATTACGTACTATGAATATGACTTTGATAGAGGGGTGAGCGGTGACACAGTGACACAGACAGAGGCGAGCTAAGTGACATGGAATCTCTCCCCCCCCCCCCCCCCCGCAGGGTGACACAGTGACACAGACAGAGAGAAGCTAAGTGACATGGAATCTCTCCCCTCCCCCCCCCCCCGCAGGGTGACACAGTGACACAGACAGATAGAAGCTATATGACATGGAATCTCCCCCCCCCCCCCGCAGGGTGACACAGTGACACAGACAGAGGGGAGCTATGTGACATGGAATCTCTCCCCCCCCCCCCCACGCAGGGTGACACAGTGACACAGACAGATGGGAGCTATGTGACATGGAATCTCCCCCCCCCCCCCCCGCAGGGTGACACAGTGACACAGAGGGGAGCTATGTGACATGGAATCTCTCCCCCCCCCCCCGCAGGGTGACACAGTGACACAGACAGAGGGAAGCTATGGGACATGGAGTATGTGTGTTCCCCATGCCCCCCCTGCAGGGTGACAGAGTGACACAGATAGAGAAAAGCTATGTGACATGGAATCTCCCCCCCCCCCCCCCACGCAGGGTGACACAGTGACACAGACAGAGAGAAGCTATGTGACATGGAATCTCTCCCCCCCCCCCCTTGCAGGGTGACACAGTGACACAGACAGAGAGAAGCTATGTGACATGGAATCTCTCCCCCCCCCCCCCCCTGCAGGGTGACACAGTGACACAGACAGAGGGGAGCTATGGGACATGGAGTATGTGTGTTCCCCATGCCCCCCCCGCAGGGTGACCCAGTGGCACAGACAGAGGGGAGCTATGTGACATGGAGTCTGTCCCTCCCCCCGCTGGGTGACACAGACAGAGGGGAAAGTTTTGCATTTATACAGTGGAACTCATGCAAAATATGTCACTTTGCAAATAAACACAGTGATGCAAATTTGCTGTCACACAATGTGTCACTGTTACACGGTGTCACTTTCCAAGAAAAGCCTAATTAATTCAGGATATTTTCCCTGTGTTTTACATACTAGGTAAATATTACTAATATCTCGGTATTAACAAACTAACTGTCCCATAAATTCACGTGACAGTCCCACGAAGGAGCAAAGTGACCTAGTGACAGTGATGTGTTTTTTAAAATAAATGTCTTTATTGCAAGTGAACATAATATAAAACAGATGTTGTCACGTATTCACAATAATATCACATCAATATTATAGATAAACATCTAAAAAGGAAGATAAAACTAATATAAGGCCAATACGGATTCCAAATGCGGAATAACTAGTATTCCTTCTTTAATCTAAAATCAGCAAACTCTATATCTTGGCCAGATATCTTGGTTCACTCAATTTTATATATTTTAAACATACTTACTTCTCTAACCAGATGCAGTGACGTGTTAAATGGGTTAAAGGGTTAGTCTCGCGTAGGCGCAAAGTGACCTAATGACAGGGAGGTGTTTAAAGGGTTAAAGGGTCGGTCCTACGTAGGTGCAAAGTGACCTAATGACAGTGACGTGTTTAAGGGGTGGCAGAGGTTGGGAGGTGAGGGTCTCATGCCTTTATGTCCCCCCAGCGCCGGGGCAGTAAGAAGGGGTCGGTGGAGCTGGAGAAGGTGGTGTGTGTGGAGAGCGTCGTACCGGAAGAAAACCCACCGCCAGAGAGACAGATACTGGTGAGAGAGGAGAGACCGGGAATCTGACTGCATGCGCCTCCTCTTACACACCCCGCCTCCTCTTACGCACCCCGCCTCCTCTTACGCACCCCGCCTCCTCTTACGCACCTCGCCTCCTCTTACGCACCCCTCCTCCTCTTACACACCCCGCCTCCTCTTAAGCACCCCGCCTCCTCTTACACACCCCGCCTCCTCTTACACACCCCGCCTCCTCTTACACACCCCGCCTCCTCTTACACACTCCGCCTCCTCTTACGCACCCCTCCTCCTCTTACGCACCCCGCCTCCTCTTAAGCACCCCGCCTCCTCTTACGCACCCCGTCTCCTCTTACGCACCCGTTCTCCTTTTACGCACCCCGCCTCCTCTTACGCACCCCGCATCCTCTTACGCACCCGTCCTCCACTTACGCACCCCGCCTCCTCTTACGCACCCCGCCTCCTCTTACGCACCCCGCCTCCTCTTAAGCACCCCGCCTCCTCTTACGCACCCCGCCTCCTCTTAAGCACCCCGCCTCCTCTTACGCACCCCTCCTCCTCTTACGCACCCCTCCTCCTCTTACGCACCCCACCTCCTCTTACGCACCCCTCCTCCTCTTACGCACCCCGCCTCCTCTTAAGCACCCCGCCTCCTCTTACGCACCCCGCCTCCTCTTACGCACCCCGCCTCCTCTTACGCACCCCGCATCCTCTTAAGCACCCCGCCTCCTCTTACGCACCCCGCCTCCTCTTACGCACCTCGCCTCCTCTTACGCACCCGTCCTCCTCTTACACACCCCGCCTCCTCTTAAGCACCCCGCCTCCTCTTACACACCCCGCCTCCTCTTACACACCCCGCCTCCTCTTACACACTCCGCCTCCTCTTACGCACCCCTCCTCCTCTTACGCACCCCGCATCCTCTTACGCACCCGTCCTCCTCTTACGCACCCCGCCTGCTCTTACGCACCCCGCCTCCTCTTACGCACCCCGCCTCCTCTTACGCACCCCGCCTCCTCTTACACACCCCGCCTCCTCTTACGCACCCCGCCTCCTCTTACGCACCCCGCATCCTCTTACGCACCCGTCCTCCTCTTACGCACCCCGCCTCCTCTTACGCACCCCGCCTCCTCTTACGCACCCCGCCTCCTCTTAAGCACCCCGCCTCCTCTTACGCACCCCTCCTCCTCTTACGCACCCCGCCTCCTCTTACGCACCCCGCCTCCTCTTACGCACCCCGCCTCCTCTTAAGCACCCCGCCTCCTCTTACGCACCCCGCCTCCTCTTACGCACCCCGCCTCCTCTTAAGCACCCCGCCTCCTCTTACGCACCCCGCCTCCTCTTACGCACCCCTCCTCCTCTTACGCACCCCGCCTCCTCTTAAGCACCCCGCCTCCTCTTACGCACCCCGCCTCCTCTTACGCACCCCGCCTCCTCTTACGCACCCCGCCTCCTCTTACGCACCCGTCCTCCTCTTACGCACCCCGCATCCTCTTACGCACCCCGCCTCCTCTTACGCACCCCGCCTCCTCTTACGCACCCCGCCTCCTCTTACGCACCCCGCCTCCTCTTACGCACCCCGCCTCCTCTTACGCACCCCTCCTCCTCTTACGCACCCCGCCTCCTCTTACGCACCCCGCCTCCTCTTACGCACCCCTCCTCCTCTTACGCACCCCGCCTCCTCTTACGCACCCCGCCTCCTCTAACGCACCCCGCCTCCTCTTACGCACCCGTCCTCCTCTTACGCATCCCGCCTCCTCTTACACACGCCTCCACCTCTTAAGCGCCCCGCCTCCTCTTACGCACCCCTCCTCCTCTTACGCACCCCGCCTCCTCTTACGCACCCCTCCTCCTCTTACGCACCCCGCCTCCTCTTACGCACCCCTCCTCCTCTTACGCACCCCGCCTCCTCTTACGCACCCCGCCTCCTCTTACGCACCCCGCCTCCTCTTACGCACCCCGCCTCCTCTTACGCACCCCGCCTCCTCTTACGCACCCCTCCTCCTCTTACGCACCCCGCCTCCTCTTAAGCACCCCGCCTCCTCTTACGCACCCCGTCTCCTCTTAAGCACCCCGCCTCCTCTTACGCACCCCGCCTCCTCTTACGCACCCCGCCTCCTCTTACGCACCCCGCCTCCTCTTACGCACCCCTCCTCCTCTTACGCACCCCGCCAACTCTTAAGCACCCCGCCTCCTCTTACGCACCCCGCCTCCTCTTACGCACCCCGTCTCCTCTTACGCACCCCGCCTCCTCTTACGCACCCCGCCTCCTCTAACGCACCATGCCTCCTCTAACGCACCCCGCCTCCCCTTACGCACCCCGCCTCCTCTTACGCACCCCGCCTCCTCTTACGCACCCCGCCTGGGTGCCTCCTCTTACACACCCCGCCTCCTCTTACACACCCCGCCTCCTCTTACGCATCCCGCCTCCTCTTACGCACCCCGCCTCCTCTTACGCACCCCGCCTCCTCTTACGCACCCCGCCACCTCTAACGCACCCCGCCTCCTCTAACACACCCCGCCTCCTCTAACACACCCCGCCTCCTCTAACACACCCCGCCTCCTCTAACACACCCCGCCTCCTCTAACACACCCCGCCTCCTCTTACACACCCTGCCTCCTCTTACACACCCCGCCTCCTCTTACACACCCCGCCTCCTCTAACACACCCCGCCTCCTCTAACACACCCCGCCTCCTCTTACACACCCCGCCTCCTCTAACACACCCCGCCTCCTCTAACACACCCCGCCTCCTCTAACACACCCCGCCTCCTCTTTCACACCCCGCCTCCTCTTACACACCCCGCCTCCTCTTACACACCCCGCCACCTCTAACACACCCCGCCTCCTCTAACACACCCCGCCTCCTCTAACACACCCCGCCTCCTCTAACACACCCCGCCTCCTCTTACACACCCCGCCTCCTCTTACACACCCCGCCTCCTCTAACACACCCCGCCTCCTCTAACACACCCCGCCTCCTCTAACACACCCCGCCTCCTCTAACACACCCCGCCTCCTCTTACACACCCCGCCTCCTCTAACACACCCCGCCTCCTCTAACACACCCCGCCTCCTCTTACACACCCCGCCTCCTCTTACACACCCCGCCTCCTCTAACACACCCCGCCTCCTCTAACACACCCCGCCTCCTCTTACACACCCCGCCTCCTCTTACACACCCCGCCTCCTCTAACACACCCCGCCACCTCTAACA
This sequence comes from Ascaphus truei, assembly GCF_040206685.1. Lineage (NCBI taxonomy): Eukaryota > Metazoa > Chordata > Amphibia > Anura > Ascaphidae > Ascaphus > Ascaphus truei. The sequence continues at coordinate 33,144,035 of NC_134498.1, forward strand.
CACCCCGCCTCCTCTAACACACCCCGCCTCCTCTAACACACCCCGCCTCCTCTAACACACCTCGCCTCCTCTAACACACCCCGCCTCCTCTTACACACCCCGCCTCCTCTTACACACCCCGCCTCCTCTAACACACCCCGCCTCCTCTAACACACCCCGCCTCCTCTTACACACCCCGCCTCCTCTTACACACCCCGCCTCCTCTAACACACCCCGCCTCCTCTAACACACCCCGCCTCCTCTTACACACCCCGCCTCCTCTTACACACCCCGCCTCCTCTTACACACCCCGCCTCCTCTTACACACCCCGCCTCCTCTAACACACCCCGCCTCCTCTAACACACCCCGCCTCCTCTTACACACCCCGCCTCCTCTTACACACCCCGCCTCCTCTAACACACCCCGCCTCCTCTAACACACCCCGCCTCCTCTTACACACCCCGCCTCCTCTAACACACCCCGCCTCCTCTAACACACCCCGCCTCCTCTAACACACCCCGCCTCCTCTTACACACCCCACCTCCTCTTACACACCCCGCCTCCTCTAACACACCCCGCCTCCTCTTACACATCCCACCTCCTCTAACACACCCCGCCTCCTCTAACACACCCCGCCTCCTCTTACACACCCCGCCTCCTCTTACACACCCCGCCTCCTCTAACACACCCCGCCTCCTCTAACACACCCCGCCTCCTCTTACACACCCCGCCTCCTCTAACACACCCCGCCACCTCTAACACACCCCGCCTCCTCTAACACACCCCGCCTCCTCTTACACACCCCGCCTCCTCTTACACACCCCGCCTCCTCTTACACACCCCGCCTCCTCTAACACACCCCGCCTCCTCTAACACACCCCGCCTCCTCTTACACACCCCGCCTCCTCTAACACACCCCGCCACCTCTAACACACCCCGCCTCCTCTTACACACCCCACCTCCTCTTACACACCCCGCCTCCTCTAACACACCCCGCCTCCTCTAACACACCCCGCCTCCTCTAACACACTCCGCCTCCTCTAAGGCCTCGGACATGGTAAAAAATACAGTGCTGACGCTCATGCTCTCCTGCTGAAGCAGGAGCTTTTTTGTGTCTTGGCATGAGCGTCACCGAGCGCGCTTGTGAGGCGGGTGGCAGGCATGTAGGAGGCGGGGCGGGAGGCGAGGCGGGAGGCGGGGCTAGCACGCACGTCACAGCGCTGACGTCACAGAGGGCCATTGGCATTTGCCGTTCACGTGACCGGCCCTCCGCTTCCCTCAGCGTGAAAAATTAAATGATCTGTTGGCTGAATTCCACACGCCTCTGCACGCCTGTGGAAGGGGCATCTAAACCCTCCCACCGGCATCTCGTCTCCTCCCGGCATCTCCCCCTGCAAGATCCCATCATTATGGCTCCGCGATGTCAAATGGCGTCGTGTTGCCCTGACAACCTGACGCCGCATGGCGCGTTTGCTTCCCATTGTCATGGCAACGCGATGCCATATGACGTTGCGGAGCCATAGTGACAGGACCATACAGGGGGAGATGCCGGGAGATGCAGCCGGAGAAGGTAAGAGCCGAGCACCCGCACGTCACCGAGGCCCCGCACGTCACCGAGCCCCCGCACGTCACCGAGCCCCCGCACGTCACCGAGCCCCCGGACGTCACCGCGCCCCCGCACGTCACCGGGCCCCCGCACGTCACCGAGCCCCCGGACGTCACCGCGCCCCCGCACGTCACCGAGCCCCCGCACGTCACCGAGCCCCCGCACGTCACCGAGCCCCCGCACGTCACCGAGCCCCCGCACGTCACCGAGCCCCGCACGTCACCGAGCCCCCGCACGTCACCGAGCCCCGCACGTCACCGAGCCCCCGCACGTCACCGAGCCCCCGCACGTCACCGAGCCCCCGCACGTCACCGAGCCCCCGCACGTCACCGAGCCCCGCACGTCACCGAGCCCCCGCACGTCACCGAGCCCCCGCACGTCACCGATCCCCGCACGTCACCGAGCCCCCGCACGTCACCGAGCCCCGCACGTCACCGAGCCCCCGCACGTCACCGAGCCCCCGCACGTCACCGAGCCCCCGCACGTCACCGAGCCCCGCACGTCACCGAGCCCCGCACGTCACCGAGTCCCCGCACGTCACCGAACCCCGCACGTCACCGAGCCCCGCACGTCACCGAGCCCCCGCACGTCACCGAGCCCCCGCACGTCACCGAGCCCCGCACGTCACCGAGCCCCCGCACGTCACCGAGCCCCGCACGTCACCGAGCCCCCGCACGTCACCGAGCCCCCGCACGTCACCGAGCCCCCGCACGTCACCGAGCCCCGCACGTCACCGAGCCCCCGCACGTCACCGAGCCCCGCACGTCACCGAGCCCCGCACGTCACCGAGCCCCGCACGTCACAGAGCCCCCGCACGTCACCGAGCCCCCGCACGTCACCGAGCCCCCGCACGTCACCGAGCCCCGCACGTCACCGAGCCCCCGCACGTCACCGAGCCCCCGCACGTCACCGAGCCCCCGCACCTCACCGAGCCCCCGCACCTCACCGAGCCCCGCACGTCACCGAGCCCCCGCACGTCACCGAGCCCCGCACGTCACCGAGCCCCCGCACGTCACCGAGCCCCGCACGTCACCGAGCCCCCGCACGTCACCGAGCCCCGCACGTCACCGAGCCCCCGCACGTCACAGAGCCCCCGCACGTCACAGAGCCCCCGCACGTCACCGAGCCCCCGCACGTCACCGAGCCCCCGCACGTCACCGAGCCCCCGCACGTCACCGAGCCCCCGCACGTCACCGAACCCCGCACGTCACCGAGCCCCCGCACGTCACCGAGCCTGGAACGTCACCGAGCCCACGCACGTCACCGAGCCCCCGCACGTCACCGAGCCCCCGCACGTCACCGAGCCCCCGCACGTCACCGAGCCCCCGCACGTCACCGAGCCCCCGCACGTCACCGAGCCCCCGCACGTCACCGAGCCCCCGCACGTCACCGAGCCCCGCACGTCACCGAGCCCCGCACGCCCCGCACGTCACCGAGCCCAGCACGTCACCGAGCCCCGCACGTCACCGAGCCCCGCATGCCCCGCACGTCACCGAGCCCAGCACGTCACCGAGCCCCGCACGTCACCGAGCCCCGCACGTCACCGAGCCCCGCACGCCCCGCACGTCACCGAGCCCCGCACGTCACCGAGCCCCGCACGTCACCGAGCCCCCGCACGTCACCGAGCCCCGCACGTCACCGAGCCCCGCACGTCACCGAGCCCCCGCACGTCACCGAGCCACGCACGTCACCGAGCCCCCGCACGTCACCGAGCCCCCGCACGTCACCGAGCCCCGCACGTCACCGAACCCCCGCACGTCACCGAGCCCCCGCACGTCACCGAGCCCCGCACGTCACCGAGCCCCCGCACGTCACCGAGCCCCCGCACGTCACCGAGCCCCCGCACGTCACCGAGCCCCCGCACGTCACCGAGCCCCCGCACGTCACCGAGCCCCCGCACGTCACCGAGCCCCCGCACGTCCCCGCGCCCCCGCACGTCACCGAGCCCCCGCACGTCACCGAGCCCCCGCACGTCACCGAACCCCGCACGTCACCGAGCCCCCGCACGTCACCGAGCCCCCGCACGTCCCCGAGCCCCCGCACGTCACCGAGCCCCCGCACGTCACCGAGCCCCGCACGTCACCGAGCCCCGCACGTCACCGAGCCCCCGCACGTCACCGAGCCCCCGCACGTCACCGAGCCCCGCACGTCACCGAGCCCCCGCACGTCACCGAGCCCCGCACGTCACCGAGCCCCGCACGTCACCGAGCTCCCGCACGTCACCGAGCCCCGCACGTCACCGAGCCCCGCACGTCACCGAGCCCCGCACGTCACCGAGCCCCCGCACGTCACCGAGCCCCGCACGTCACCTAGCCCCCGCACGTCACCGAGCCCCCGCACGTCACCGAGCCCCGCACGTCACCGAGCCCCCGCACGTCACCGAGCCCCCGCACGTCACCGAGCCCCCGTACGTCACCGAGCCCCGCACGTCACCGAGCCCCCGCACGTCACCGAGCCCCCGCACGTCACCGAGCCCCGCACGTCACCGAGCCCCCGCACGTCACCGAGCCCCGCACGTCACGAGCCCCGCACGTCACCGAGCCCCGCACGTCACCGAGCCCCCGCACGTCACCGAGCCCCCGCACGTCACCGAGCCCCCGCACGTCACCGAGCCTGGAACGTCACCGAGCCCCCGCACGTCACCGAGCCCCCGCACGTCACCGAGCCCCCGCACGTCACCGAGCCCCCGCACGTCACCGAGCCCCCGCACGTCACCGAGCCCCCGCACGTCACCGAGCCCCCGCACGTCACCGAGCCCCGCACGTCACCGAGCCCCGCACGCCCCGCACGTCACCGAGCCCAGCACGTCACCGAGCCCCGCACGTCACCGAGCCCCGCACGTCACCGAGCCCCGCACGCCCCGCACGTCACCGAGCCCCCGCACGTCACCGAGCCCCCGCACGTCACCGAGCCCCGCACGTCACCGAGCCCCCGCACGTCACCGAGCCCCCGCACGTCACCGAGCCCAGCACGTCACCGAGCCCCGCACGTCACCGAGCCCCCGCACGTCACCGAGCCCCGCACGTCACCGAGCCCCCGCACGTCACCGAGCACCCGCACGTCACCGAGCACCCGCACGTCACCGAGCCCCCGCACGTCCCCGCGCCCCCGCACGTCACCGAGCCCCCGCACGTCACCGAGCCCCCGCACGTCACCGAGCCCCCGCACGTCACCGAGCCCCGCACGTCACCGAGCCCCCGCACGTCACCGAGCCCCCGCACGTCACCGAGCCCCCGCACGTCACCGAGCCCCGCACGTCACCGAGCCCCCGCACGTCACCGAGCCCCCGCACGTCACCGAGCCCCGCACGTCACCGAGCCCCCGCACGTCACCGAGCCCCGCACGTCACGAGCCCCGCACGTCACCGAGCCCCGCACGTCACCGAGCCCCCGCACGTCACCGAGCCCCCGCACGTCACCGAGCCCCCGCACGTCACCGAGCCTGGAACGTCACCGAGCCCCCGCACGTCACCGAGCCCCCGCACGTCACCGAGCCCCCGCACGTCACCGAGCCCCCGCACGTCACCGAGCCCCCGCACGTCACCGAGCCCCCGCACGTCACCGAGCCCCCGCACGTCACCGAGCCCCGCACGTCACCGAGCCCCGCACGCCCCGCACGTCACCGAGCCCAGCACGTCACCGAGCCCCGCACGTCACCGAGCCCCGCACGTCACCGAGCCCCGCACGCCCCGCACGTCACCGAGCCCCCGCACGTCACAGAGCCCCCGCACGTCACCGAGCCCCGCACGTCACCGAGCCCCCGCACGTCACCGAGCCCCCGCACGTCACCGAGCCCAGCACGTCACCGAGCCCCGCACGTCACCGAGCCCCCGCACGTCACCGAGCCCCGCACGTCACCGAGCCCCCGCACGTCACCGAGCACCCGCACGTCACCGAGCACCCGCACGTCACCGAGCCCCCGCACGTCCCCGCGCCCCCGCACGTCACCGAGCCCCCGCACGTCACCGAGCCCCCGCACGTCACCGAGCCCCCGCACGTCACCGAGCCCCGCACGTCACCGAGCCCCCGCACGTCACCGAGCCCCGCACGTCACCGAGCCCCGCACGTCACCGAGCCCCCGCACGTCACCGAGCCCCGCACGTCACCGAGCCCCGCACGTCACCGAGCCCCGCACGTCACCGAGCCCCCGCACGTCACCGAGCCCCCGCACGTCACCGAGCCCCGCACGTCACCGAGCCCCCGCACGTCACCGAGCCCCGCACGTCACCGAGTCCCCGCACGTCACCGAGCCCCCGCACGTCACCGAGCCCCCGCACGTCACCGAGCCCCCGCACGTCACCGCGCCCCGCAAACATCCCAGCCGGCCCTGATAGCCGGTAACCTACTCACAGATCTGTCTCTTCCCCGTCTGTCTGCAGAAAAGAGACGAGTTTGCAGACATGGAGCAGATTTCTATAATCGAACGGTTCCCATATCCCTTTCAGGTGAGACACACAGGGGGTCCCCCTTCTCCCCACAGGGTGACACAGTAACACAGACAGAGGGAGCTATGGGACATGGAGTCTGTCCCTCCCCCCACAGGGTGACACAGTGGCACAGACAGAGGGGGGATATGAGACATGGAGTCTGTCCCTCCTTCTCCCGCAGGGTGACACAGTGATATAGAGGGGAGCTATGTGACATGGAGTCTGTCCCTCCCCCCTCATGGTGACACAGACAGTTATGTGACATGGAGTCTGTCCCTCCCCCCGCAGGGTGACACAGTGACACAGAGGGGAGCTATGTAACATGGAGTCTGTCCCTCTCCCTGCAGGGTGACACAGTGACACAGACAGACAGAGACAGAGGGGAGCTATGTGACAGAGTCTGTCCCTCCCCCCGCAGGGTGACACAGTGACACAGAGGGGAGCTATGTGACATGGTGTCTCTCCCTCCCCCTCAGGGTGACACAGACAGAGGGGAGTTATGTGACATGGAGTCTGTCCCTCCCCCTGCAGGGTGACACAGTGACACAGAAGGGAGTTTGATGGGACTTGCACCTGCATTTACAGATCCAGGTGGTGACATTATTGCTTCTGTGCCAGACAAATATTCAGAGAGAGAAACAGAAGTGAGAAGTGAAGGGGGACGGGGGGGGGGGGGGGGGGGGGGGGGGGGAGGGTATTTTTAAAGTCTTGTCACGGTCTGTTGGGCAGATGTCACACTGCAGATGTGTGCACTCTCTAAAGGGACTGCCTTCCAGTGAGTGAGACTGCCCTCCAATGAGTGAAACGGCACTTTAATGAATGAGACTATCCTACCAATGAGTGCGACTGCTCCCAGTGAGTGGGATCACCCTCCCAATGAGTGAGACTGCCCCCAATGAATGAGTGAAACTGCCCCCAATGAATGAGTGAAACTGCCCCCAATGAATGAGTGAAACTGCCCCCAATGAATGAGTGAAACTGCCCCCAATGAATGGGTGAAACTGCCCCCAATGAATGGGTGAAACTGCCCCCAATGAATGGGTGAAACTGCCCCCAATGAATGAGTGAGACTGCCCCCAATAAATGAGTGAGACTGCCCCCAATGAATGAGTGAGACTGCCCCCAATGAATGAGTGAGACTGCCCTCAATGAATGGGTGAGACTGCCCTCCCAATGAATGAGTGAGACTGCCCTCAATGAATGGGTGAAACTGCCCCCAATGAATGGGTGAGACTGCCCTCCCAATGAATGGGTGAGACAGCCCTCCCAATGAATGAGTGAGACTGCCCCCAATGAATGGGTGAGACTGCCCTCCCAATGAATGAGTGAGACTGCCCCCAATGAATGGGTGAGACTGCCCTCCCAATGAATGAGTGAGACTGCCCCCAATGAATGGGTGAGACTGCCCTCAATGAATGGGTGAGACTGCCCCCAATGACTGAGACTGCCCCCAATGACTGAGACTGCCCTCAATGAATGGGTGAGACTGCCCCCAATGAATGGGTGAGACTGCCCCCAATGACTGAGACTGCCCTCAATGAATGGGTGAGACTGCCCTCAATGAATGGGTGAGACTGCCCTCAATGAATGGGTGAGACTGCCCCCAATGAATGGGTGAGACTGCCCTCCCAATGACTGAGACGGCCCTCCCAATGACTGAGACGGCCCTCCCAATGACTGAGACTGCCCTCCCAATGACTGAGACGGTCCTCCCAATGACTGAGACTGCCCTACCAATGACTGAGACGGCTCTACCAATGACTGAGACGGCTCTACCAATGACTGAGACGGCTCTACCAATGAGACTTGTGTTCCCCAACCAAGATAGTGTATGATGAAGGTCCCCTGTATGTCTTCTCCCCCACGGAGGAGCTGCGGAGACGCTGGATTCACCAGCTGAAGAACAGTGAGTGATCCCCTCCCTATAGGGTAACCTCTCCTCCCTCTGCCCGCGACCCCCTTCTCTATCTGCCCTCCCCAGTGAACAGACCTCTCTCTTCCTCCCATGTGACACCTTCCTCTTTCTGCCCGCAGTGACCCCTCCTCTCTTCCTTGCAGTGACCCTCCATCCACTCTCTGCCCCCCCCAGTGACTCTCCACCTCTGCCCCCCAGTGACCCACCCACTAATACCCTCTTCTCCCTCATTTCTCCCTAACCCTCAGTGACACCCCATCTTTCTCTGTGCCCCATAGTGACACTCTGCTCCCTCTAGACCATGGTTACATTCCCTCCTCTCTCTGCCCCTCCAGTGACCAACCCATAATATTCCCCTCTCTACTCTCAATGATCCTCACTTCTCTCTGACCGTCAGTGACCCCTCTCCACTCTGCCCCCAAGTAGCCTCGCCTCTCTATGCCCCCCATGACTCATCCCTCCTCTCTCTGCCCCCCATGTGACTCCCCCTCACTCTGCCCCCTTTTCTCTCGCCTCCCAGTGACTCCCCCTCCACTCTGCGCCCCAGTGACTCCCCCTCAACTCTGAGCCCGTGACTCCCCCTCCTCTCTCTGCACCCCAGTGACTCCCCCTCCTCTCTCTGCAGCCCAGTGACTCCCCCTTCTCTCTCTGCCCCTCCTCTCTCTGTACCCCAGTGACTCCTCCTCCTCTCTATGCACCAAAGTGAGTCCCCCCTCTCTGCGCCCCAGTGACTCCCCCTCCTCTCTCTGCCCCTCCTCTCTCTGTACCCCAGTGACTCCTCCTCCTCTCTCTGCCCCTCCACTCTGCGCCACAGTGACTCCCCCTCCTCTCTCTGCCCCTCCTCTCTCTGTACCCCAGTGACTCCTCATCCTCTCTCTGCCCCTCCACTCTGCGCCCCAGTGACTCCCCCTCCACTCTCTGCACCCCAGTGACTCCCTTCTCTCTCTGCCCCTCCTCTCTCTGTACCCCAGTGACTCCTCCTCCTCTATATGCACCAAAGTGAGTCCCCCCCTCTCTGCGCCCCAGTGACTCCCCCTTCTCTCTGCCCCTCCTCTCTCTGTACCCCACTGACTCCCCCTCCTCTGTCTGCCCGTCCACTCTGCGCCCCAATGACTCCCCCTCCTCTGTCTGCCCTGCAGTGACCTCCCTCCTTTCTCTGCCCAGTAACCTACATTCACTCCCCGCCCCCCCTGTGACTCCCTCTCCTCTCTGCCCCTCCTCTCTGCACCCCAGTGACTCCCCCCTCCTCTCTCTGCCCTGCAGTGACCCCCCTCCCTCTCTGCCCCACAAGTAACTCTCCCTCCTCTCTGCCCCCCAGTTATCCGCTATAACAGTGATTTGGCACAGAAATATCACCCGCGGTTTCAGCAGGACGGGCTGTACCTGTGCTGTGCCCAGACCGCAAAGAATGCCATGGGGTGCCAGCTACTACAGGGCGCCAACGGGAGTCAGTATACATGATGCACACGCACCCACACACTATATATATACCCATACATATATACATTTATATACACCCATACATATATACACATATAGACTATAGTTATACACACACACACACACACACACACACACACACACATATTTTAAGTTATGGTGAGTGAAAAAAATGGATTTCATGCAAAAAGTGACACGTGTGCTCATTTGCATGTCATTTCCCAGAATCCCTTGCTGCAGTAGAAGCACTGTGGAAATATTACTGTGTGCTCATTTGCATGTCTTAGACACATACACATACGCATATATTTATACACACACAAATATAGGGATATATATAAACACACAGTGATAGATAGATAGATAGATAGACACACACACAGTGATTTTATATATATATATATATATATATATATATATATATATATATATATATATATATATATAGCAAATGGAAATATTACTGTATGAGTGTATGCTAATTTGCATGTCTAAGAGAGGTCTGCAACCCCACCTTTCACCATTATCACCCAGCACACAGTGCTTCCACTGCAGCAAGGGATTCTGGGAAATGACATGCAAATGAGCACACAGTGCCACCTTTTGCTTCAAAACCATTAACATGGTTTCCTATAGGCTTAAGCTTGCTGCATGGTATGGTAGGCAAGGGGATCTGCCAGCAAATGAATGCAGCAGAAAAAACTCTGCTCAAGCACTGGGAGGGAAGGAAACGCCAAACAGTGGATAAGGGCGGTGCTCACAGGGAATGAGGTATTGACAGGTAGAGAGAAAGGAAAGAGTCCCTATTGTGTGGCACTAGAGAGAATACACCCTAATTAAAACTTAATTTTAATGTGAATTGGATTAAAATAAACTGTTTGGAAGAACCCCTTTTAGCAGTGGGGTATATACAAGTTGGATGCAGGTCTGTATATGAAATGCCAAGCAGAGCTGTGTTTGGCAATTACCGGAGCTGAGACAAACTTTTAGCACCTCAATGAATAAAACTGCACACAGGCTGTACATATATATTATATAGAGATACCTGAGAGACTGACCCTGGAGTCTGAGTGCTCTTGCTGCCCACGGACGCAGTCTACGAAGCACTCAGACAAAGTATAGCCCACACCTCACCGATGAGCCGACGTCACGTGACGGTGACGTCAGACGTACCCCAGGGGCTTTGAGGTGCTTAAGTTTGTCTCAATTCCGGTAACAGTCAAGCACAGCTCTGCCTGACATCTCACATATAGACCTGCATCCAACTGCATATACCCCATTGCTACAAGGGGTTCCCTTACATTTTGGTATCCATGTAATGCTAATAGCAGATTATATGCAGTTCAAGGTACCTATTGCTATTTCATATCAGTCAGCATTAAGTGCAACCTTGTCCTCTATCCAACAGACAGGCCTGCCTCTCACTGCACATACCCCATTGCCTCTCACTGCACATACCCCACTGCTATAAGGGGTTTTTGAGATACATTGTTAGAGACCACTCAGGATTAGGGTTTACTAAGGTTTAATTAAGAGGGAATATATATAATATCCCCATTAAACACCCTACCACACCTCCCTGTCTTTTAATAAATATATTTTGTGTTTGTTCTATGTATGTGGTTCTTCCAAACAGTTTATTTGAATCCAATTCACATTAAAATTAAGTTTTAATTAGGGTGTATTCTCTCTAGTGCCACACAATAGGGACTCTTTCCTTTCTCTCTACCTTGCTGCATGGTATTTCCATTTGCTATATGCTTTGCTGTGGAGAGTTTTTGTCACTTTTTTTACCCACCATAACTAAGTACACACACACGCACGCACACACGCACGCACACACCAGTGACATTAACCCCCTGGCTGTATCCCCCTCCTTCTTTCTCTCAGTCCTAAAGCCCGACCGCTCCCAGCGCAGATCCAGGAAGCCCCTCCCCGCCGCACCCTCTGAGACGCAGGTACCCCCCACATACACCACGCGTCTCGGGACTGAGCGCTTCCATAGCACCGGGGAATGCGGGTGGAGGGGGGCGCCATAGCTTCTAAGCTGTGCGAAGCAATCTCCAGCCTATTCATATACATCTTAGCACTGTTTAGTAATATGGCCCTAAACCTCTGTAAAATAACAAGTTCGGTGTCCTGCCCCTCTCTGCTGTCTGGCTGTCACCTCCTGGGACATCATTTGTGGCTCTGCCGGTGACAGAGACTGCTTGGTGAGCGTGGCAGGGGGCCGTTAGAAAGGAGCGGGATTTTAAAATGGAGTTTCTGTAGCACTGATGTATCCACAATGTTAGATCTATTTAATAACGTTCAGAGTCCTACTGTCCCATACAGTGTACTGCACTGCGGACTACATTGGCGCCATACAAAGATAAGAATTATAATAAAATAGGATCCCGCTGATATATAGGGTGAGCTAAAAGTTATGGGACATTAATAGGATTTCCAGAACTTCCTGTTCATGAATGACATAATCACAGGGACCTGTTGTCCACGGGGGACTTTCGGTTTATAAATGACATCATCACAGGAACTTCCTGTTTAGAAATAACATAATCACGGTTACTTCCTGTTTAGAAATGACATCATCGTGGTGACATCGGTCCACAAATGACCTTATCACGGACACTCCCTGTCTCCCCCCCCTTTTTTTTTTGTATGTTCACAACTTCAATCAAATGTCACATTTTTGTGGGGTGTAAATGTATTAGGGCCAGTGACCCTATAGGGCAGGGGGACAATCCCGTCAGAGTTTAATGCGGGGTCTGATCTGTTCCCAGACGAAGGTCACAAAGCCGCTACCCCCCGCGCCCTCCAACCCCACGCCCCCCTCAGGACCCAGGAAGGTGGTGGCGGTGTACGATTTTACCCCCATGAACGCACAGGACCTGCCACTCGCAAAGGGGGAGGAGTATCTGATACTGGAGGAGAGCAGCCAACCCTGGCTCAAAGCGCGGAACAAAAGCGGGTGAGAACCGCAGGGGATGGGTTACCCTGTGACGGGATAAGAGGGCGTCTCACACAGGGGGGTTCCTATAAGTTAATAGGGTCAGTGACACCTCTGGGGTGGGTGCACTGGTTGGTAATACATAGCAGTGATTATGTGTGGGGTGTTATTGATGTGTGATATGTATATATATATATCAGACAGGAGGGGTATATACCCAGAAACTATGTCACAGAAGCCCAGGACCCGCTGGAAATATACGAGTGAGTACTTACCGGATGACATTGCCCCAAATTTCCCCCATACCCAAAAATCTGCCCCTTCTACCTGCACATTCCAGAGATCTGCGCCCCACCTCCCCCCCAGACCCAGAAATCTGCCCCTTCTATCCCCGAACACCAAGAAGTCTGCCCCTACCCGTCTCCCCACACACAGAAATCTGCCCCTACCCCACACCCAGAAATCTGCCCCTTCTGATGGCTCCTTGTTGCCCCCAGGTGGTATTCTAAAAACATGGCACGTAGTCAAGCGGAACAGCTACTGAAAGCGGAGGTAAGAGGAGTCATGTGGGGAGGGATATGGAAGGGGGGAGGGTTATGGAAGGGGGGAGAGGGAAAGGGGGAGAGAGATGAGTTTGAGGGAGAGATGAGTTCAGGGGAGAAAAGAGTGAGAGGAGATGAGTAGGCGAGAAAGAGGGTGAGATGAGTGGGGGGAAAGAGGGTGAAATGAGTGGGGGAGAGGAGAGATAGAGGAAAAGATGACTAGGGGGAGACAGGAAAAGAGGAGTGTGGAGAGAGGGAGATGAATCAGGGGAGAGGAATCGGGGGGAGAGAGGAAGAGATGTATGGGGGAGAGAGGAAGAGATGAATGGAGGGGAGAGATGAGTGGGGGGAGAGGGAGAGATGAGTAGGGGGAGAGAGATGAGTGGGGGGAGAAAGGGAGAGATGAGTGGGGGGGAAAAGGAAGAGGTGAGTGGGGGGAGGAGATTAGGAGAGATAATGGGAGGGGAGAGAGGGGAAGGTGTGGGGGGATAGGGAGAGATGAGGGGGAGAGATGAGTGGGGTGAGGGAGAGATGAGTGAAGGGGAGATTTGGAGAGATGAGTGGGGGGGGGGGAGAGTGAGAGAGGAGTGGGGGGAGGGAGAGGTGACGGCAAGAGGGAAAGGTGAGTGGGCGGAGAGAGGGGGAGGTGACTGGGGGGAGAGGGAGAGATGAGTAGGGGAAGAGATGATTGGGGAGGAGAGAGGGGGAGATGAGTGGGGGCGAGAGGGAGAGATGAGTGGGGTAGAGAGAGAGGGGAGAGTTAATGAGAGAGAGGAAGGGAGGGAAAGAAGAAGAGAACGGTATAGAGAGACAAAGATACCGAGAGATAGAGTGTGGTATATTCATTATTATTCAATATGCTTTGAATCCCCCTTCCCCTCGCTGTTGAAGATTTCAGCCTCGCTCTAGCACAGAGCTCTTCTCCAGGCAAACACATGAACAAGTGACCACCAGGTGTCACCAAAAGGCCCTATATATTGCACTCAAAAGTTACAGTATCCAAGTCAGACACTGTGATTAATGGATAATGTGTAGTAATATAGGACCAAAAGAAGGGTCCAAAACCCCATGATAGCGGACGGACTCAAATGCAAAATATTAAAACCAAAAATAACAACATTTTATTAAAACTATACTAGACAAACCAACATCAATACTGTAAACAGATACACTTAGGATTAAAATCCTCAGGTGGGAGAGACGATGGAAACGGGGGGTAAGCAGGTATATATTAGCCTTAGCTTAAGTGTGAAACCAATGTCCACTTCGGTATGAGGTATATATGGTATAATGACCATAGGCTACTAGATTGGGCAAATAGAAGGAATATATATCCCACTTGCCCAAATTCCGCAGAGTGACACTCATATGGACATTGCTAGTGAGAGGTACCGTGGCACACAAAGGTGTATCAGGATGCCTGCAGACCTAACACTTACAGAGTAAATACTCAATATTGAGTCCTCACAAATGTCACATACCATCGGGTAATCCCGTTGTGTCAGTGTGTATAAATCAATAATACACGCCGCTGTAATTGCGTGTGCTGCGCCCCAAAATGAAAGGTATACTTTTCAGAGAGAAAAAACGTATGAATCGGTTATGTCCAGCGCTGTGTTACCTCGTTTGTATTCCCCCTTACCAAACTGTCTCTCCTGGTGTACGTCACACGTCCGACGTCACCTGTATGTGACTCTTCTCCAGGCAGACAGGGCCAGAGACTGCTTCTAAGGGTAACCCAACCCTTGCAATGCCTGCTGGGGTCCGACCCCCATAAATGTGTTGAGGACTAGTTACACTGCTGTCCGCTTTGGCACTGAAGGGATTAAGGTGGCCATGTTAAAACCCCACAGATTGCAGACTCGTGAACTCCTCTCTCGCCCATCTTTCTTGTAGGATAAAGAGGGCGGCTTCATCGTGAGGGATTCAAGCAAACCCGGGAAGTATACAGTGTCAGTGTATGCTAAAAACTCTGGGTGAGACACGTCATGTACCCGCTCCCTATAACTCCTCCTATTACCGCATATAACTGCTCCCTATAACTGTTCCTATTACCCCATATAACCTCTCTCTATAACTCCTCCTATTACCCCATATAACTGCTCCCTATAACTCCTATTACCCAATATAACTGCTCCCTATAACTCCTTCTATTACCCCATATTACCGTTCCCTCTAACTGCTCCTATTACCCCATGTAACTGCTGCCTATAACTGCTATTACCCCATATAACCTCTCCCTATTACCCCATAACTGCTCCTATTACCCCATATAAATGCTCCCTATAACTCCTCCTGTGGGGTTTGGGGTGTGTTTGGGGGTGACTTGCTGGCTCTGTTACAGGGAGGGGGTTATCCGTCACTATGTGGTATGCGATACCCCTGCCAAACAGTATTATCTGGCGGAGAAGCATCTTCATGACACCATCCCGGAACTCATCACCTACCACCAGCACAACTCAGCGGGTGAGAGAACGGGGCGAGGGTGGGGGGACCCAGAAATTAATATGGGGTATACGTTTAGACGACCCTATGTAATAAAATCTGTTGTAATTGTCGTTATTAGGTTTTAGTCGTCTTTTTCAGTTTATTTTGTATGGGAGGGAGGGGCAGCCATCTTTACATTACCCAGCTACTGAGTGGGGGTTTCAGAACAGTGTGTCCCATTCTCAAGACTAGCAACCGTCCCTTCTTATTATTAGGTCTCATATCGCGGCTGAAGTTTCCTGTCTGCTCTGTGAAGAGGAACGCTCCGTCTACTGCCGGCCTTGGCTATGGTAGTGGAATGGCTGACCTTTGTAGTAGGAGAGAGGGGAAGGGGGGCGGTGAGAGGGGCAGGAGGGCGGTGAGAGGGGCAGGAGGGCAGTGAGAGGGGCAGGAGGGCAGTGAGAGGGGCAGGAGGGCGGTGAGGGAGGCAGGAGGGCGGTGAGAGGGGCAGGAGGGTGGTGAGAGGGGCAGGAGGGTGGTGAGAGGGGCAGGAGGGTGGTGAGAGGGGCAGGAGGGTGGTGAGGAAGGCAGGAGGGCGGTGCGGGGGGCAGGAGGGTGGTGCAGGGGGCAGGGGGGCTGTGAGGGGGGCAGGAGGGTGGTGAGGGGCAGGAGAGCGGTGAGAGGGGCAGGAGGGCGGCGAGAGGGGCAGTAGGGTGGTGAGAGGGGCAGTAAGGTGGTGAGGGGGCAGGAGGGCGGTGAGGGAGGCAGGAGGGCGGTGAGGGGCAGGAGGGTGGTGAGGGGGGCAGGAGGGTGGTGAGGGAGGCAGGAGGGCGGTGAAGGGGGCAAGAGGGCGGTGCGGGGGGCAGGAGGTCGGTGCGGGGGGCAGGAGGGCAGTGCGGGGGGCAGGAGGGCGGTGAGGGGGGCAGGAGGGTGGTGAGGGGCAGGAGAGCGGTGAGAGGGGCAGGAGGGCGGTGAGAGGGGCAGTAGGGTGGTGAGAGGGGCAGTAGGGTGGTGAGAGGGGCAGTAGGGTGGTGAGAGGGGCAGTAGGGTGATGAGAGGGGCAAGAGGCTGCTTTCCTAACCAGCCCCCTCACTTGGACACTCGCTCTCACTTCCAAGGCTCGTGGGAGATTGACCCCAAGGACCTGACGTTCCTGAAAGAGCTGGGGGATGGGCAGTTCGGGGTGGTGAAGTACGGAAAGTGGCGGGGGAAGCTGGAGGTCGCCGTCAAGATGATTAAAGAAGGGTCTATGTCCGAGGATGACTTTATCGATGAGGCAAAATGCATGATGTGAGTCCCAGAGGTGTTGTCTCTGTACTTCCTCTCACATTGTGCTGTCTCTGTACTTCCTCTCACATTGTGCTGTCTCTGTACTTCCCTCTCACATTGTGCCGTCTCTGTACTTCCTCTCACATTGTGCCGTCTCTGTACTTCCTCTCACATTGTGCCGTCTCTGTACTTCCTCTCACATTGTGCTGTCTCTGTACTTCCCTCTCTCACATTGTGCCGTCTCTGTACTTCCTCTCACATTGTGCTGTCTCTGTACTTCCCTCTCTCACATTGTGCCGTCTCTGTACTTCCTCTCACATTGTGCCGTCTCTGTACTTCCTCTCACATTGTGCTGTCTCTGTACTTCCTCTCACATTGTGCCGTCTCTGTACTTCCTCTCACATTGTGCTGTCTCTGTACTTCCTCTCACATTGTGCTGTCTCTGTACTTCCTCTCACATTGTGCCGTCTCCGTACTTCCTCTCACATTGTGCTGTCTCTGTACTTCCCTCTCATACTGTGCCGTCTCTGTACTTCCCTCTCACATTGTGCCGTCTCTGTACTTCCTCTCACATTGTGCCGTCTCTGTACTTCCTCTCACATTGTGCCGTCTCTGTACTTCCCTCTCATACTGTGCTAACTCTGTACTTCCTCTCACATTGTGCCGTCTCTGTACTTCCTCTCACATTGTGCTGTCTCTGTACTTCCTCTCACATTGTGCCGTCTCTGTACTTCCTCTCACATTGTGCCGTCTCTGTACTTCCTCTCACATTGTGCTAACTCTGTACTTCCTCTCACATTGTGCCGTCTCTGTACTTCCTCTCACATTGTGCCGTCTCTGTACTTCCCTCTCATACTGTGCTAACTCTGTACTTCCCTCTCATACTGTGCTAACTCTGTACTTCCTCTCACATTGTGCTGTCTGTACTTCCCTCTCATACTGTCCTGTCTCTGTACTTCCCTATCATACTCTGCTGACTCTGTACTTCCCTCTCATACAGTGCTGTCACTGTACTGCCTCTACCATACCGTGCTGGCCCTGTACTTCCTCTACCATACCGTGCTGGCCCTGTACTTCCTCTACCATACCGTGCTGGCTGTGTACTTCCTCTACCATACTGTGCTGGCTGTGTACTTCCCTCGTGTGCGGGGATGACTCTGTACTCTCCTCCCTCTGCAGGCAGCTGTCTCACGACAACCTGGTGCAGTTGTATGGCGTGTGTACCAAGCAGCGGCCCATATTTATCATTACGGAGTACCTCCCCCGTGGCTGCCTCCTTACCTACCTGCGGGAGCTGCGAGGCCGGATTCCCCAGGGGGACCTTCTGTCCATCTGCGGTGACGTGTGCGCGGCAATGAAATACCTGGAGTCCAAGCAATTCCTGCACCGTGACCTGGTGAGAGAAGTCAGGAGGTCACCCAACTGTCTGCAGTCAGGTCACCCAACTGTCTGCAGTCAGGAGGTCACCCAACTGTCTCCAGTCAGGTCACCCAACTGTCTCCAGTCAGGTCACCCAACTGTCTCCAGTCAGGTCACCCAACTGTCTGCAGTCAGGTCACCCAACTGTCTGCAGTCAGGTCACCCAACTGTCTCAATTCAGGTCACCCAACTGTCTGCAGTCATGTCACCCAACTGTCTGCAGTCAGGAGGTCACCCAACTGTCTGCAGTCAGGAGGTCACCCAACAGTCTGCAGTCAGGAGGTAACCCAACTGTCTTCAGTCAGGAGATAACCCAACTGTCTGCAGTCACTAACTGTCTGCATTTAGGCGGTCACCCAACTGTCTCCAGTCAGGTCACCCAACAGTCTGCAGTCAGGCGGTCACCCAACTGTCTGCAGTCAGGCGGTCACCCAACTGGCTGCAGTCAGGAGGTCACCCTACATTAGATATAAGCCCAGCCCTGTCTGAGCCTGTCCGTGATACTCTGGTCTTTCCTCTCAGGCCGCCAGGAATTGTTTAGTAGCTGAGAATGGGACGGTGAAGGTTTCGGATTTTGGTCTCTCTAGGTGAGTCCCTGTCTATCCCTGTGTGTCTACCACAAGCACATTTCTTTGCTGTATTTAGCTATTTAACCTGTGCTCGGAGGCTCATCCATTGACCCCCTACCCTTAAAGTGAAGAACTTTCTCACTTCTCCACCTACAGTTTCTCCATCTCACTTCTCACACGCCCCCGCCCCTCATTTCTCAGATCCCCTTCCCCTCTTTCCACTCACACATCCCGCTCTCTCCTTTCTCCCCCACAACCTTCTCCTTCCTTTTTTCCCCACCCTCACACACAAGAGCTTACACTCTAATATTCAGAGGGATACAACAGAGATACTGCATTATGAATCTCATTGTGCTCCTGGGCTGGCCTTTGTTGCAGGTACGTCCTGGATGACGAATATACAAGTTCTCTGGGCTCTAAGTTTCCAGTCCGCTGGTCCCCTCCTGAAGTTCTCCTGTACTGCAAATTCAGCAGCAAGTCGGATGTATGGGCGTTCGGTGAGAGACCCTTGTTGCTGGGTTACCCCCCGGGAATCCAAAGCAGACATGGGGTGTTTAGATACACCCTATGAACCCCTTGGAATATACAGAGAGGAACAGCACCCCTCCCTCCTTTCTCTCTCGTGTCCCCCTTCCCTACTTTCCCTCTCACTCCTTGCTTCCCCCTCTCCCGGGAAGGATTTTCCAATCATTTTTGGCAGTGAGGTGGAGGCACTGTGGGGATTTGAGGGCACTGAGGGGTAGTGCAGGCACTGCGGGGAGGTGAGGGCTCTGCGAGGCAGTGAATGCACTGCGGGGAGGTGGGGGCATCGCAGGGAGGTGCAGGCACTGAGGGGAGGTGGGGGCTCTGCGAGGCAGTGAAGGCACTGCGGGGAGGTGGGGGAATAGCAGGGAGGTGCAGGCACCGCGGGATGTGAGGGCACTGCAGGGAGGTGGGGGCTCTGCAAGGCAGTGCAGGCAACGCGGGGAGGTGGGGGCTCTGCGAGGCAATGCATGCACCGCAAGGATGTGAGGGCACTGAGGGGCAGTGCAGACACCACAGGAAGGTTGGGACACCCTGGGGCAATGGAGGCATCGTGGGGAGGTACATGCACTGCGGGAGGTGGGGGCATCGCGAGGAGGTGCAGGCACTGCAGGAGATGGGGTAGTGCAGGCACTGCGGGGAGATAGAGATGCCATGAGCACATAGTGGCACCGCAGGAAGGTGAAGGAACAACAGGGGGTGGAGGCTCAGCAGGGTGGTGGGGTAACGGGTGTCGTGGATTTCTCCCCCAGGGGTGCTGATGTGGGAGGTGTTCTCCCTGGGGAAGATGCCTTATGAAAGGTTCAATAACAATGACATTGTGGATCAGATAATAAAAGGAATCCGTCTGTACAGACCCCAACTGGCAACGGACAAAGTACACAGTGTCATGGGCAGCTGCTGGATGGAGGTGAGTCTGTCCCCGCTGCAGAGACGCACTGATAGAGGGGGGCTATGTGACATGGAGTCTGTCCCTCCCCACGCAGGGTGACACAGACACATAGGCAGGGGGGAGTTATGTGACATGGAGTCTGTCCCTCCTCCCGCAGGGTGACACAGTGACACAGACAGAGGGGAGTTATGTGACATGGAGTCTGTCCCTCCTCCCGCAGGGTGACACAGTGACACAGACAGAGGGGAGTTATGCGACATGAGGTCAGTCCCTCCCCTTGCAGGGTGACACAGAGGGGAGCTATGGGACATGGGGTCAGTCCCTCCTCCCGCAGGGTGACACAGTGACACAGAGGGAGTTATGTGACATAGAGTCTGTCCCTCCCCCCGCAGGGTGACACAGTGACACAGAGGGGAGCTATGTGACATGGAGTCTGTCCCTCCCCCCACAGGGTGACACAGAGGGGAGTTATGTGACATGGAGTCTGTCCCTCCTCCCGCAGGGTGACACAGTGACACAGGCAGAGGGGAGCTATGTGACATGGGGTCAGTCCCTCCCCTTGCAGGGTGACACAGAGGGGAGTTATGTGACATGGAGTCTGTCCCTCCCCCCGCAGGGTGACACAGTGACACAGAGGGAGTTATTTGACATAGAGTCTGTCCCTCCCCCTCTTCCTTCCTAACTCTCGTTCCCTCTTTTAACAGAAAGCGGATGACAGGCCGACCTTCTGGTCCCTACATGGCACTATCCTGGAAATGATAGAGGATCTGTGATATATTATATATATTGAACTTTTTGGGCTGTTGCCACGGATACACTGTGCCCACCGTTCCAGCTCTTGCCATTTACCTGTAATTCACATGGGGTGGTGGGGGGCTTGGCTCACGTTCCCATGTAAAAATCACAGGTTTTACCGTTTTGTTTTGAGCTTTCACTAATTTATAATAGGTTGTTTTCTAACCTTTTCTATTGAGATTATATATATATATATATATATATATATATTATATATATATCCATACATACATACATACACACACACACACACAGAAATATATATACACATATATATATAGAAAAAATAAAAAGCAGTTGGCACACTGAAAACAGGTTATCCACTGATGCTTATCCCATATATGCACATACACAGAAAGATTTTACCAGATAGAGATCCAGGAAAAACGAGACAGCACACAGTCAGGGAAATCCAAAGCTGATGTATTCAGGATAAATACATAGGCACTGCATCCAACGTTTCGGTCATCAGAATGTGACAGTCCTCAGGGACATCCCTCACAGTGTGTATGTATGTGTATGTATATATATATATATATATATATATATATATATATACAGTATATATATATATATATATATACAGTATATATATATATATATATATACAGTGTTCGACAAACCTATACATTTGCTCGCCCCGGGCGAGTGGATTTAACCCCCGGGCGAGTAAATATTGGCCCAAGCAGCACACGTTTGGTACTAGGTGGCGAGTAGATTTTTTTGTGTGGCGAGTAGATTTTTTGGTGATTTGTCAACCACTGTATATATATATATATATATATATATATATATATATATATATATATATATATATATATATATATATATATATAATTTAAAAAATATATATTAGTCCAAGAGGAAAACATTCAGGTACTCACAAGACTTGAAAAAATGCAAAATAGTCATTTATTTAATCATTGTTCCGGCTTATATTTCACCCAAAGCCAAGAGACAAGGGAAGAACCTTCAGCAAGGTACCTTAGTGGAACCAAAATGTTGACATTTCTATTTTTGTGCAAATACACAGTGGCGAGAAAAGGTTTGTCAACCCCGTAGGATTTTCACACATATCACGTATTTCAAATCTAAAATGTTATTAGATCTTAATCTAAGTCCTAATAATAGGTAAAGATAACCTGACCAAACAAATGACACAAAAACATGATATTTTTTCAACATTTATTTATCGAGAAATGATTCAACATTCAATATCCGTGTGTGAGAAAGTATGTGACCCTTTAGATTCAGTACCTGGTGGCGCCCCCTTGAGCAGTAATGACTTCAACTAAGCGTTTCCAGTAACTTCTGCTCAGTCTCACATCGGGTTTGAGGAATGTCGGCCCATTCCTCCTTACAGAACTTCTTCAACTCAGTGACATTTGAGGGCTTCCTTGCATGGACAGCTCGCTTCAGGTCCTGCCACAACATTTCCATGGGGTTTCTGTCCAGACTTTGACCAGGCCATTCTAAAATGCGGAATTTCTTCTTCTGCAGCCATTCTTTTGTAGATCTGCTTGTATGTTTAGGATTATTGTCTTGCTGCAGGAACCACTTTTGCTTCAGCGTCAGTTCATGGACGGATGGCCTGACATTCTCCTCTACAATGTTCTGATACAATGAAGAATTCATGGTTGTGTCAATGATGGCAAGCTGTCCGGGTCCTGAGGCAGCACAGCATCACACTATGCTTGACGGTTGGGATGAGGTTCTTCTGTTCGAACGTAGTGTTTGGTTTTCGCCAAAGTTTTCATTGAGGCCAAAAAGTTCTACCTTTGACTCATCTGTCCAGAGAACATTGTTCCAGAAGTTTTGTGGATAATCTATGTGCTCTTTGGGAACTTCAGACGGGCCGCCATGTTCTTTTTAGAGAGAAGTGGTTTCCTCCTGGCTATCCTTCAATGAACACCATTCTTGCTCAGTCTTTTTCTGATAGTTGAGTCATGAACACTCACATTAACGAAGGCGAGAGTGGCCTGCAGATCCTTGGATGTTACTCTGGGGTTCTTTGTGACTTCTTGGATGATTTGCCTTTTTTTTCTTGGAGAAATTTTGGTAGGACGACCACTCCTGGGTAGTGACTGTGGTCTTGAACTTTCTCCATTTGTCTGACAGTGGATTGGTGGAGCCCAAAATCCCTAGAAATAGTTTTGTAACCATTTCTAGACAGATGAGCATCAATAACTACTTTTCTGAGGTCCCTCAAAATATTTCTGTTGATTGTGGCATAACGTGTTTCCACACACCTGTATGGTGAACACCAAACTCACAAAGTGTCTGAACTATATATAGGGTGGAGCCTCCCGAACTCACCCCTGAAGATCTACCTAATTATTTAAACACCTAATTCTAATTATCGCCTTTAATTTAGCTGATAAAACCAGGGTTTCACTTACTTTTGCACATACCCTGACTCTCAATTACTCATTGTTTGTCTAATTCATACATCGTTTTGTTTCAAAAGACATGGAATTGGTTAATACAAACCCTTTTGCATATTTAAGAAAAGACTGGTTTTGATTCAAGAAGGTTTTCATGGAAAAACTATGGAATTTCTGCAATTTATCATTGGGGTTCAGAAACGTTTTCTCACAGTTCTACTATTTTTGACCACTTATCTGGATGTGCTGTGTCTTCTTCAGTCCCCTGGGTTTGAGTGAAGTATATCTCTGTATCTCTAATATAAAAAATATATATATTTATGCGCACACATACACACACACTCTGACATGTACAGTAGGGCCCCACTGTACAGCGTTCCGCTTATACAGTTTTCCCCAATGTTTACCCATGATTAGTAGGTTCGGCGCTTGTTCTGTTTGTCTGGCGATTTTTCGGCATGACGTGCACAGTAGCAAAGGATCCGGCTGTCACTAAGCAACAGTTTTAGCGCGTGCGCAACTCCTTGTCAGATACCATTTGTCAGTGAAACAGTCTATTCATAGCTCTGCACCTCTGTTTCCAAAGATACAATACAGTACAGTAAGGCCCCGCTTTACGGCGGCGGTCTGGAACGGAATCCGACGTATGAGCGGGGCCCTACAGTATACTCATAAAAACATGGTCATTCAATGTGCACATCACTTGTTAACATATGTAAACTCACATTTCCAAATGTACAACTCCTGTAGATCTTAAGTGAATAATATTCCTTAATACTAAATATATTGATTGATTTCAATAAATATCATCATATATTGTACAGTGTCTGGTCCTATAATTCCCATATACTCCATATAACTCTTATTTCCCCATATAACCTCATATTGCAATGTTGTACACAGTTGTAGTTGGTGCAATGATCTGCACAGGAGTAGGTAGAAACAAGCCTGGAGCATCAAGATGGCTGCCGCCGGTTACCATTACTGCGGCACAGCCGCTTAACGAGCAGAAAGATGGCCGCCATCAGCTTCATTCTCCATACGCATGAACGTCATCAGCAAGAGAGCACCAATATGGCCGCCATCATACATAACCCAATAGGAGCACCAAAATGGTCTCCGACGTACATCACCCATACTGCATCAGTATGAGAGCACCAAGATGGCCGCCTCAAGGCTTCACTCATGTTTAATCAACATGAGCGCAGCAAGATGGCCGCCGCGTGACTAAAGGCTGATTTCCCGTTCCGGGGCAGCTGAAAGTCACGGAGCCGGTGTGCTGGTGCACATGATGGAGGCGGCCGGTACCGGTGACCCGGAACTGAAGAGATTTATAGCGGCTGAGACTCAGAAACAGCGATTCCAGGGCTTGGTGCATCAGATGACCGAGCTCTGCTGGGTAAATAACATTTCGGTTGCCAAACGGGGGACACACCAACACACCTCTCACTGTTTCTACACACACACACCTCACTGTTTTTATACACACGATAAATTCAAATAAAAGCAAGGCTGTGCACTCACAAGTGAGTGTCTCTGGTAACGGCTTATACGCGCAAGCTTAATAGTGACTACTATGCATGAGTCTGATAGCGGCATACCCGCATGTGAGTCTATCTGTGCGTGTTTAATCATGGCTTATATGCACGAGTTAGATAATGGCATACCCGCACGAGTCTTATTTGCACGGGAGTATGATCACGGCGTATGTATACTGTATCTTTATTTATATAGTGCCAAAAGTGTACTCTGCGATTCACAAAGAATACAGCACAGGGAATTATAAAACAATAAGCGCAGTAAATCAGACAATAGGAAAGGAAATCCCTGCCCCGAAGAGCTTACAATCTAAGTGGAATGTTGGGAGATTTACAGACGAGGGAATAAGTGCAGTAGATGGCAGTGCTTGGCCACAATGGTTGGTAGGAGTGGCTGTGGGACAATAGCCATGAGTGCAGGCAATTGGGATGCTTGATTTATGAGGTGAGTTTTAAGGTTAGTGTATAGGAGGGGAGTGGGGAAGTTGGTGAGAACAGCAGCGTTCACAAAGGAGTGAGGAAATGGTAACCAGAAAAAGCAATAGGGAGGGCATAGTGAGATGCAGGAGGAGAGACTTCCCATGTATTGGAGGATAGGAAGAGTACAAATTATCACTGCATTTAGAAAGTCAAGTTCTCACAGTTGCAGGGTTGTTGTTGTTGTTGTTGTTGTGCAGAGTCCAGATCTTCCTGTATTCTTCACCTCCAATGGTAACTCCAGTATTAACTCCACAGACAATTTATATGTGACATTTAAGATGTTACACAGCCAAGATTGGCTCACTTAAATACTCTAAACACATAAGAAAGCCTGATCGCGGCTTAGCTGCACGAGAGCCTGATCGCGGCTTAGCTGCACGAGAGCCTGATCGCGGCTTAGCTGCACGAGAGCCTGATCGCGGCTTAGCTGCACGAGAGCCTGATCGCGGCTTAGCTGCACGAGAGCCTGATCGCGGCTTGGCTGCACGAGAGCCTGATCGCGGCTTGGCTGCACGAGAGCCTGATCGCGGCTTAGCTGCACGAGAGCCTGATCGCGGCTTAGCTGCACGAGAGCCTGATCGCGGCTTAGCTGCACGAGAGCCTGATCGCGGCTTAGCTGCACGAGAGCCTGATCGCGGCTTGGCTGCACGAGAGCCTGATCGCGGCTTGGCTGCACGAGAGCCTGATCGCGGCTTGGCTGCACGAGAGCCTGATCGCGGCTTGGCTGCACGAGAGCCTGATCGCGGCTTAGCTGCACGAGAGCCTGATCGCGGCTTAGCTGCACGAGAGCCTGATCGCGGCTTAGCTGCACGAGAGCTATCACATGGGAGGGGGTCTTTCCTTGGTGAGATCCCTCTTCCTCCCCAGTGAGCCATTGGATCTGTTACCAGCCTTGAACTTACCAACTCTTCTCTAATCATACTGATGAGCCGTTATGGGAGGCTCTGGCGGGCGCCCCGTTATGGGAGGCTCTGGCGGGCGCGCCGTTATGGGAGGCTCTGGCGGCCGCGCCGTTATGGGAGGCTCTGGCGGGCGCCCCGTTATGGGAGGCTCTGGCGGGCGCCCCGTTATGGGAGGCTCTGGCGGCCGCGCCGTTATGGGAGGCTCTGGCGGCCGCCCCGTTATGGGCGGCTCTGGCGGGCGCCCCGTTATGGGAGGCTCTGGCGGCCGCGCCGTTATGGGAGGCTCTGGCGGCCGCGCCGTTATGGGAGGCTCTGGCGGGCGCCCCGTTATGGGAGGCTCTGGCGGGCGCCCCGTTATGGGAGGCTCTGGCGGGCGCCCCGTTATGGGAGGCTCTGGCGGGCGCGCCGTTATGGGAGGCTCTGGCGGCCGCGCCGTTATGGGAGGCTCTGGAGGCCGCGCCGTTATGGGAGGCTCTGGCGGGCGCCCCGTTATGGGAGGCTCTGGCGGGCGCCCCGTTATGGGAGGCTCTGGCGGGCGCCCCGTTATGGGAGGCTCTGGCGGGCGCCCCGTTATGGGAGGCTCTGGCGGGCGCCCCGTTATGGGAGGCTCTGGCGGGCGCCCCGTTATGGGAGGCTCTGGCGGGCGCCCCGTTATGGGAGGCTCTGGCGGGCGCCCCGTTATGGGCGGCTCTGGCGGGCGCCCCGTTATGGGCGGCTCTGGCGGGCGCCCCGTTATGGGAGGCTCTGGCGGGCGCGCAGTTATGGGCGGCTCTGGCGGGCGCGCCGTTATGGGCGGCTCTGGCGGGCGCGCCGTTATGGGAGGCTCTGGCGGGCGCGCCGTTATGGGAGGCTCTGGCGGGCGCCCCGTTATGGGAGGCTCTGGCGGGCGCCCCGTTATGGGCGGCTCTGGCGGCGCGCCGTTATGGGAGGCTCTGGCGGGCGCCCCGTTATGGGAGGCTCTGGCGGGCGCGCCGTTATGGGAGGCTCTGGCGGGCGCCCCGTTATGGGAGGCTCTGGCGGGCGCCCCGTTATGGGCGGCTCTGGCGGGCGCCCCGTTATGGGAGGCTCTGGCGGGCGCCCCGTTATGGGCGGCTCTGGCGGGCGCCCCGTTATGGAAGGCTCTGGCGGGCGCCCCGTTATGGGAGGCTCTGGCGGGCGCCCCGTTATGGGAGGCTCTGGCGGGCGCGCCGTTATGGGAGGCTCTGGCGGGCGCCCCGTTATGGGAGGCTCTGGCGGGCGCCCCGTTATGGGAGGCTCTGGCGGGCGCCCCGTTATGGGCGGCTCTGGCGGGCGCCCCGTTATGGGAGGCTCTGGCGGGCGCCCCGTTATGGGAGGCTCTGGCGGGCGCCCCGTTATGGGCGGCTCTGGCGGGCGCCCCGTTATGGGAGGCTCTGGCGGGCGCCCCGTTATGGGCGGCTCTGGCGGGCGCCCCGTTATGGGAGGCTCTGGCGGGCGCCTCGTTATGGGAGGCTCTGGCGGGCGCCCCGTTATGGGCGGCTCTGGCGGGCGCCCCGTTATGGAAGGCTCTGGCGGGCGCCTCGTTATGGGAGCTTGAGTGTGCACATCTCTTTGTTTTTACTCAATTTTCATTTATTAAACTTACTGCACCACGTGGTGCTCAGTTTTGCGCTTTTGTCGCCCCTTTCATGCAGGTTTTCTTTAGAGGAGAGAGTTTCCCTCTCACATACAAGCAGTAACAGGCACCGGCAGAATTTTGTTGCTTTCAGTGTTGTGGGACATTTTTTTTTTGCTCTTTGTGTATAAGACGTATTTATTAACAAATGTATCCCTGAGCGCACTTTATCATATACAGGTATACCCCGCATTAGCGTACGCAATGGGACCGGAGCATGTATGTAACTATGTAACACAGGCATACCCCACATTAACGTACGCAATGGGACCGGAGCATGTATGTAAAGCGAAAATGTACTTAAACTGAAGCACTACCTTTTCCCCACTTATCGATGCATGTACTGTACTGCAAACGTCATATACGTGAACTGATGTAAAGAAGACATTTGTAACAGGCTCTATAGTCTCCCCGCGTGCACACAGCTTCGGTACAGGTAGGGAGCCGGTATTGATGTTCAGGACGTGCTGACAGCAGCTCACGCGTGCGCCTGTTTGCCTATTGGGCGATATGTCCTTACTCGCGAGTGTACTTAAAGCGAGTGTCCTTAAACCGGGGTACGCCTGTATATCTATATCACCTCTGACCGTCTCCCCCTCTGTAGGAGAAGTGTATGGAGAAGCCGGGTCCGAAGTTGGACAATCGCAGCGAGGGCTGCTTTGTGAACTGCGTGGAGCGATTCATCGACACTAGTCAATTCATTCTGAACCGCCTTGAGCAGACGCAGAAAACCCGAGGGGCATTCTCCGAGACCCTGTCCGACTGAGACTGGGGGGCAGAAAACCTCCCCTGCCCCACGCACGTGGAGAGCTTCCCCCTACAGGAGCTTCTCACAGCCTATCCAGAGGGAAAGATTGGTCAGACCTTAACCCCCAACCCAACCAGTGTGGTTTAATGAGAGCCTGCCTGAGTGGGGGTTGTCAGACGCACCTACCCACCTACCCACCCACCTACCTGGGGACAACAGGACCATGTGTACGGAAAGCATTCTTTTTGAATTCTGTGTTCCAGAGATCAACAGTATATTATTAAATGGAGGAGCGTTGGTATAGTGGATAAAGTGTTCTTCTTCAGTACTGCTCGCAGACTCCCACCCCAGAGGCGGCTGCACTTATTGTAAGCAAAAAAATAAAAATTTTATTAAGCAAAAACAAAGATGGACACAATACAATTAATATAAAAAAATATGTAACCAATTGCTGAGCAGCCTGAAGATATCTAAATGATGCAGGTTAATGCTGCACAAACACTGAACTCTGATAGTCTCTAGGTCAGGCCTGCACAACTCGTAAAGCGAGAAGGGCCGAACTGCTCCAAGGAAAAAAAAATTTGGGCCGCGCGGGTAAAATCATCATCTCTCCCCCAGCACCCCTCATCATCATCATCCTCATATCTCCCCCAGCACCCCTCACTATCAACCTTTGCGATACTCCCCATCTATCTCATATCCCCATCTCTCCCCCTCACCCACACACATACTCCCCCTCCACATCAAACACACAATACCCCCCTGCACACCACACATCCCACCCCCCCTGCACACCACACACATCCCACCCCCCCTGCACACCACACACATCCCACCCAACCTGCACCTAAAATCCTCCCCCCCTGCACCTCACATCACTCTCCCCTCTTGCACCTCCAATCGCCCCCCCCCTGCACTTCAAATCGCCCCACCCCCGCACTTCAAATCGCCCCCCCCGCACTTCAAATCGCCCCCCCCGCACTTCAAATCGCCCCCCCGCACTTCAAATCGCCCCCCCCCAGCACTTCAAATCGCCCCCCCCCCCCCGCACTTCAAATCGCCCCCCCCCCGCACTTCAAATCGCCCGACCCCTGCACTTCAAATCGCCCCCCCTCCTGCACTTCAAATCGCCCCCCCTGCACTTCAAATCGCCCCCCCCTGCACTTCAAATCGCCCCCCCCTGCACTTCAAATCGCCCCCCCCGCACTTCAAATTCCCCCCCTGCACTTCAAATCCCCCCCCTGCACTTCAAATCGCCCCCCCCCTGCACTTCAAATCACATCATCTCGTGCCCCCCCTCCCTACCTTACCTTGCGGTGGAGGAGGCGGCGGCAGAGCAGGCAGGACTGCACGCACGCTCTAGCAAGCAGCAGGAAGTGCCTCAATGCTAGAGCGCGCTGCTACCCTGCGAGGGGGAGAGCGGACTCGCGGGGGGCGCGGGAGAGCGGACTCGGGAGGGAGGGGGAGAGCAGAAAGCCGTCGCGGGCCGCACAGTGAGTGCAGGCCTGCTCTTGGTATATATAAGTCCAGAGCTCATGTATAAACCTCTGTGAAATAAGGAATCCATTAAACCGGGAGAGGTAACAAATAGTCCCCTCCTGAGACAATGGATGCCCGTCTGCCGCAGAGAAATAAACCCCATCCAAGACAGAAAATGCAACCAATAAATTGAGTGCTAATAAACCTGTCTGTAATCGTAGAGTAAACGCTGGTGGAATTATGCCAAGAAAAAGGCATATAGAAACACAAAGTATCTTGTGGTCACTATAGTAGCCAGACCTTATAATATATGTGAAAGAAAGTAACATAATAAAGTTACTCAGTACACGCTTGAGTGCCAAGCAGAAAAAAACGAATCTGTGTATATTCTTAATTGTAGCCAGAAAATGTCCCAATCACATATGATTATACAGACCGCCTCCCGGAACGTCTTGTAGTACACGATGATTTCCCGCAGTCCACAGTTGAAGATATAAACGGTAACACACCGAAGCATGTGTAACGTCGATTAGAAAAACTGGCCTGCAAACAAGCAATGCCTGGACTGCAGGAAATCTCAGCGCTCGGCTGTTTCAGCATACAGGGAGCATGTGTAACCTCCCACAGCCTCCTCAATCAGGCACAGAAGGCTTAGTCCATAGACACTGAAGCTGTGTGGAGGCGCGCTGAGGCTCACGGAAAGCGCGTGCTTTCCCTGGCCTTAGAGCGCGCGCCGTCAGGGGGCGGGCCAGTGATGTCACCGAGCTGGTTCACCCTCATTGGGCGAACCGCACACGTGACCGGCCCTGCGCTCCCGTGAGCGCCGAAACGAAAGATTTGTTAAGACCTACACCTCCGTGCGCGAGCCCCTGCTAAAGCCGCTCTCATTGCGGCTGCAGGGGCTCACGGGCGAGCGTAAGCGCGCCTAAGCGCTGACCATGCCCGAGGCCGAAGACAGCGGGAAGCAGACAGGCAGAAGAGCCCAGCGAGCAGCTACTCGTGATCAAAAGCGCTTTCCATCGCTGAGTAGCTGCTCGCTGGGCTCTCACCGCCTGTCTGCTTCACCTGCAGTCCAGGCATTGCTTGTTTGCCTGCCAGTTTTTCTAATCTATGTTATCAATATATGGGATTGTAGCAAGAAAATGTCCCAATCTTAATATATAAAATCGAAAGGTTAGTGCTATCTGCGGTGAATCTGATTGGTCCTCAGCCTCTGGCCAATCAGATTGGTGCTTCTGATGTCACCCAACTGCCACTCTCTTCCCCCTCGGTCGGGGACACACACACTCCCCTCTCCTCTCCCTGCCCCCCCCATCACACTCACCTCCCTCCTGCCCCCCACCACTCCTGTCCACTGTCCCCCCCCCGCCTCCTGTCCACTGTGTCCCCCCGCCTCCTGTCCACTTTGTCCCCCCGCCTCCTGTCCACTGTGTCCCCCCCCTCCTGTCCACTGTGTCCCCCCCCCTCCTGTCCACTGTGTCCCCCCTCCTGTCCACTGTGTCCCCCCCCCTCCTGTCCAGTGTCCCCCCCTCCTGTCCACTGTCGTCGTCCCTCTCCCCCCCTCCTAGCAGGAAATGTAACTCACGGGCAACGCCCGGTCTCTCAGCTAGTAAAGAATATACAGAGATTCATTATTCTGTTTAGCACTCAAGTGTGTACTCCGTAACTTTTAGGTCAATTTGTTTCACATCTATTATAAGGTCCGGCTACCATAGTGACCACAAGATACTTTGTGTTTCTATATGCCTTTTTTTGGCATAATTCCACCAGCGTTTACTCTGATTACAGACAGGTTTATTAGCACTGAATTAATTGGTTGCATTTTCTGTCTTGGATGGGGTTTATTTCTCTGCGGCAGACTGGCATCCATTGTCTCAGGAGGGGACTATTTGTTACCTCCCGGTTTAATGGATTCCTTATTTCACAGAGGTTTATACATGGGCTCTGGACTTATATATACCTAGAGACTATAAGAGTTCAGTGTTTGTGCAGCATTAACCTTCATCACTTAGATATCTTCAGGCTGCTCAGCGATTGGTTACATTTTTTTTTTATATTAACTGTCTCTCCATCTTTGTTTTTGCTTAATAAAATTGTTATTTTTTGCTTACAATTTTGAGTGCCCCCAGTCTGGAGTGTCTGCAATTCCTGTCTTGTAGGATTTCCCCCTCTCTTTTTTGCATTATTAGTCCCATTACTCCAGGGGTGCACCACCTTTAGTTATGAGGTTTAGTTGTTAGCTTTTTTTTTGGGTAGTAGTGCTATTCCCAACATTTCTTGTTCCTAGCAGCTGCGCTAATGTCAAGCTCCCCACCCCAGAGGCGGCTACGCTAATGTCAGGCTCCCACCCCAGAGGTGGCTACGCTGTCAAGCTCCCCACCCCAGACGGCTGCACTAATGTCGGGCTCCCACCCCAGAGGTGGCTACGCTGTCAAGCTCCCCACCCCAGAGACGGCTGCACTAATGTCGGGCTCCCACCCCAGAGGCACTAATGACAGGCTCTCCCTCCCCATCCGAGAGACGACTGCGCTAATGTCAGGCTCCCACCCCAGAGGCGGCCGCACTAATGACAGGCTCTCCCACCCCTCCCCCGAGAGACGGTTGTGCTAATGTCAGGCTCCCACCCTATAGGCGGCTGCATTCCTACCTCCTATATATAATTGTAAAGTGCGTTTGGAATAGAAGATATTATGTAAGCACAAGAATAGTATTAACAGCCAAATATAATGTACAGTATACAGTGATTTTTAAAGATGGCCGGCAGCAGCGCAGGTTTAAAATAGAACTAAATATATGGAATGAATTCCATCAAATTAAAAGTTTAGGATTTTCCAGGAAAGGCGAAGGGGGATAGCGGGATCTGAAGAATATAAAACTCCCTTTAACTCATTGTCTTTTGAAACCACAGCACCAAAGATTAAAATATTACCTGCAGTGTCTTAGCAGCGGGCAACAGCGGAGCCACGAACACGGTGTCTGTCCCTCCCACCGCAGGGTCACACAGACACAATCATAGGTGGGACTGACCCTTTAACCCATTAAACACGTTACTGGGTCACACTGCTCGTACGTGGGGCTGACCCATTAAACATCCCTGTAATTAGGCCACTTTGCCCCTATGTGATCTGACCCTTGAAGTAGCACTGTGGCTTAATGGCTTATCCAATGCACGTTTCCTCCCGGGTACACAAAGGCGAATCCTCCTCACATCCCAGCACGCCCCTCTCTCCCCCTGCCTTCAGAAAGAAGGGGAGCAGAGCGAGGGGCAGGGGGTGATCCCTGTACGCGTGAAGTAGGAAGACCCCCAGCACGATGGTGACGAAGCCGCTGATCGTCCCCACGGCGCTCCCTCCGCTCAGGTGTTGCCACTCCTGGAACAAGATGGCAGAACAGGCAAGGACGCAGGACGTGAACAGCACATAATAAATCGGGGTCACCAGGGAGGCATTAAAGACATCCAGGGCCCTGCAAGAGGGACAGAGTTAGGGAGGGATACAACAGCACGCAGAAATCTGATAACATGAACACGCAGAGCTGGGGAAGGGTTTGGAGTGTAGTTTGCGCAGTCACCTGTTGAGATAGTGGATCTGGACACTGACGCAGATGCACAGACCGAGAAGCAGCAGCCAACCGAGCGGGTCCCTGAGCACCGGGGCCCCCAAGAACAGGCCCCTGATAGCGATGCCCAGGCCCTTCACACAGGCCACGGACAGTGAGCCCATCAGGGAACAGATCAGCACGTACACCATCACGTTACTGTGGCCCCACCGCGGAGCAGCCAGCACGGCAAGGAGCAGCGAGAACAGGACCACGCAGGAGGCAAAAGCCACGAATCCTGGGGTGAATGGGAGAGAACATTGAGACGAGAGCCATGGATGAAGGGACCACGTATACTAAGAACATGGATGACACGGTCACACAAGCAGTGGGGAAAAGAGCACAAATCCTTATGGTTGGGGATAGATAACATGGACAGGAGCACAAATCTTGGGGGTGGGGGGGGAGATAACATGGAGACAGTGTCACGGAGGAAGAGGCCATGTATATGGAGAAGACCGATATAACATACAGGACTACACAAGGAGATACCATGAATCCCAGGACACAAACGGAGTGGTAACATGGAGGATGGACTCCAAATCTTGAGGGGTGAGTGTAGCAGAGATAACATGTTGGCGACAGGAGGGAGTCACAGAGGAAGAGACCATGTATCCTGGGGCAGATTTATCAAGGATACAATGGGAGACCACACACCCTGAATGAAGGGACAGAGATATGTCAGGGAGAAGTGAAGACAGAAGAGAGCCTTGTAGAAAGAGACCACGAGACCTGGAGTGCAGGAGAAAGATATCACAGAGGCTGGAGGAGGCCAAGGAATCTGTGGTAGTCCAGGGGTTACCTGGCTCTTTCAGCTTGTCCGCCATCTCACTCAGCGTGGACACCTCCTGCTCCTGAGGGGCATGAAGCACCATGACCGTGGAACCCACAATACTCAGAGCGCAGCCAGTCTTAGCAGGAGAATTCAGTCTCTCGTTCAGAAAGTGAGTGGACAGGACAGCACTGCGGACAGAGGGAGGAAGTGATGGGTGAGGGGAACCTGGCAAAGTGCAGTGGGGCATTCAGAAGGTTTGATGGGTAACTTGGACAAAGTACAGAGCAATTGGGATGTGGGGGCAGGAGGGTATTTGGGTATGAGGGGTATATTAAAGGGACAGAATGTGCAGAGTGAGGGGTAACACACAGCCCTGCTCCTTACCTCACCAGCACGCTCAGCCCTCCAAGCGGGGTCACCAGTGTGGCAGGGGCAAAGATATACGCGGTGAAGTTAGCCGCTTCCCCCAGTCCCACTACAAAGACAGCAAGGGGTAGAAATCAGAAGAGGAGACCGCAGGCATGTGGTGGAGTATGTGGCAGGGATACATACTTGACAAGAGACCTGCCCACCACAGCCACTCCCTGAGGTACGCATGTCCCCCGTGACCTGCAGGAGAGGGGGAAAGTGTCACAGACAAAGGGAGTTATGAGGCACAGAGGGAAGGCGACATTGAGATATAGGGTCAAGTATTGGAGTATTTAGTTACAGGATGTGTCATTGAGTCGTGGGGTATTTGGGTAGCGGGATAGGTTATTGAGATAAAGGGTTGGTAATTGAGGTAGCGTATTGGGGTATCAAAGTGGGATGATAGGGTAGTGGGGTATGGAGGTGTTACCTGCCCTGAGCTGCCCCCGACCCCACAGCCTGAGCAGACCCTTCTTCTTAAGGATGAAGCTGGAGCCGATGAAGATGCTGGAGGAGACAGCCAGCGTCAGTCCAATGTAGAACTCATAGCGGTTCATCTGAACCTCCATGTTTACATCTAAGGCAGTTACACGAGAGGGAGGAGAAGGATGACCTTCCCCAATGAGTGACACTATCCTCCTAATGCATGACACTTTCCCCACATAAGTGACACTATACTCCGGAGTGACACTGCTTCTCTCACGTTCAGTGCATGCCTCTTCTCTCCTTGTTTCTTCCTCTGTATCATTTAAACACAGGAGTTATTTCCGGGTGGGAAGAAGTTCCGGTGACGGACTCACATCTAGTCTGGGGGACGTGGTTGGCAAACGGATTCACTTCCGGTCTCTGTTCTCCGGGGGACGTGGTTGGCAAACGGACTTTCTTTTATGCAAACGCATGGGGGACGTGGTTGGCAGCTGGACTCGGTGCGTGTGGGACTTCCGGGAGCAGGAGGAGCAGAGACACAGGTATATAGTTGTGTGTGTGTATATAATAGAGACGTGTGTATCTATGGATACATGTGCTCGGGTGCTGCGAATGATTTTAGATTATATATTAATAGAAGAAATGTGAATGTATTGAGTTGTTGACGGTTGGATACACACACACCATTTTTGCTGGGTGTGTAGATATACATAATCTATCTCTGTATTGTGAATTACATGTTTGCTGGGTTTCTATATGTGTGTATATAATATATGTACATATTTGAAGGCTACGGAAGAAAAAAGGCGAAACGGCACTACGGATTTAAATAAAGTGAATTTATTCCCACGGGACACCTGATTTTGGGATATTTTATTTGGGGCATTTTTGTTTTTTCTTATTATGACATTAATTCTTGAGAGAGGCTGACATAGTCCAAAACATCGATCAACTGGCTAATAAATTCACTTTATTTAAATTGTAGTGCCCGGGTTCGCCACATTTCTTCCGTATTTACTTGGAATATCGCACAGGTTTTCCCTAGACAAAGAGCACAAGTATTTGTATCCTTTTTTTTTTTTTTTTACCTTGTGTGGTGAGCAGTATTCCCTTATCTTTATCATATTTGAAGGATAGACAGGCTATGTATGTGTAAGAGCTGAGTAGGCATTTCTTATATATATATATATATATATATATATATATATATATATATATATATATATATATATATATATATACACACACACACCTTTTCCATGTTGCTCCGACACATTTTCTGATTTCATCCTCCCATCTTACTTTTGGTCATCATCTTAATAATTTAAGCTCTCTTGGAATCCAGTCGAATGCCACCTTTGTCCAACAATGGTAATTTCTTCTTGCGATATGTCTGGCCCACTTCCATTGTAATTTCTTCAGCCTTGTAATGATGTCACAGACTTTTGTTTTGCTTCCAAACTAATTAGTTATTTTTCCTGTTCCTCACCGCTCTCCCAGACCTCCGTCTACTCCCAACTCCTGTTACTTGCAAGTTGCGTATCCAATAAAGCGGAGACTCAACCAGCCCAGTTATCCCACAGGCCAATTGGAAATCCAGCGTGTCTCCTACAGGAAGTACCCAAGTAACACCAGTTAGGAGTAGACCTTGCGTCCTTAGAGCTCCTCACCGCTCTCCCAGACCCCGTCAACTTCCAACTGCGGTTACTTGGGTACTTCCTGTAGGAGATACGCTGGATTTCCAATTGGGATTACTGGGCTGGTTGAGTCTCCGATTTACTGGATACGCAACTTGCAAGTAACAGCAGTTGGGAGTAGACGTCATGCAGCATCTCGTTGTCATGGCGCGGCGCAGCCACTTTCACGGGAGATGCCGGGGGAGACACTGATGTTGGACAGAGAGATGCAGGAAAATGCCGGGTGACGCCGCACCACCCCGCCGCCGGTAACATCCGACAGCGGGCAAAATGCACTCGCCCCAGGCGAGGGGACGAGTGCATTTGTCGAGCCCTGGCTACCGGGAGTCTGTTGTATATCTGCTTTTTATTTATGATTGAACAATATTTGACTTTTTTCTTTATTCAAATGTATTTTTTTTAATGTTTATGCACTTTATCACAATGAATATGATCATATAATTGATGTAATATAATTTTTAACACGTTTTTGTATTGGTGCAATACACATCTCCGTGTATACATGGATCTGATACACCGAGGATTTGTTTTACCAGGACGCTGCGCACACTTTTTTTTTAGATGTGTACTTTTTTCTTCATTTCACATCTCTTGAAATATTGTCTTGTTTCTTCCAAGTGCGCTCCATCCAATCTTCCTTCACCTGTTGGTTCAATCCAAAGGTTCCCATCCATTGTTATTTGCCAGCCACGTTCGGCTGCGGCCATTGTGCGCATGGCACAATCAAAAACCATTAAATCAATCCGGCACGATGCAGCGAGCGCGACAGGATTTTGAAAAGACAATAAAATTGGCTTTTTCGTGTGTCGGCTGTGTCGCGTGAGCGGTTTGAGCCAATCAGGGTGAACCAGCCTGGTGACGTCAAGGCCATGCCTCCCCATCGCGAGGCGCGTCAGTCCACAGATCGCTCAGGCGCGCGCCTCCTTGCACTCCGTCACGCGCACCTGCACTATGTCCGACGCCTTGAACATAGTCCTTGACTTCTTCTAGTCCATTGATTTCAATCATTACAGACGTGAGCCGTTTGTTGAACATCACATTGGTCGCGCAGATATTCATACGGATGCCGCGTTCTTGTTTCAGCGAGTTCTCCAGTTTGTTGCTGGAGGTCTTCTGGACTTGTGGCAAAAATAACAATGTAATCTGCATTCTTCTTCTTTTATTTTGATTTCTTTTTCTTTCTAATCTAATGTCTTGAACAATTCGTCAAGTGTTGCAGTGAAAATCTTTGGTGTCGCAGTGTCTCCCTGCCGCACTCCCTTGTTGATCCTGGTGACACACAGTGCCTTCCTGCCGCACTCCCTTGCTGATCCTGGCGACACACAGTGCTTCCCTGCCGCACTCCCTTGTTGATCCTGGCGACACACAGTGCTTCCCTGCCGCACTCCCTTGTTGATCCTGGTGACACACAGTGCCTTCCTGCCGCACTCCCTTGCTGATCCTGGCGACACACAGTGCTTCCCTGCCGCACTCCCTTGCTTGTATCTTCATGTAATCTAATGGCTGATGTGGCATTCTTGTAAATGTTCAGCTCCTGCAGGAGGGACACTTGGATGCGGGAGTTTCATGGGCCCATCCCGTTTGGGAGCCAGCGAGGTCGTTCTGTTCTGGTTATTGCAGCAGCCGGCTATTCATGCCGCGTATTCTCCACATAGAGGGAGCAGAAGGGGAGCCCACGGTCTCATTGGGTTTGGCTAGTACAATGATTTATAAGGTGCAAGGTTAGGTTGGCAGATCACAAGATGCGCCAGCAGCATTATATGGGCGCCTGTGAAGCATTATAAGGGCGTCTAGAAGCCTCATTGGGTCAGGCTAGTACATTGTTTTAAGGTCAGGACAGGGGTGGGCTTTTGGCACAGCATAAACTAGGGTCCCCCCTTGGTTTTAAGATAAATGGGGGGTGGGAGGGGAGGTGTGTCACACATGCATTTTAACCCACAGAGCCGACGGAAGGGGGCAGTAACAGCCAGACTCTGGCTCCTAAAAATTCTGTCTGGCTCCTAAGATTTTTTTCCATTGTACAGTATGTATATACAGTATATATACTTGCATACATTACCCAAACCCAAGGCTGGAAGTAAAGCAAGAAGCAGCACATCTTAGGGAGGCACAGAAATCGGTGTATTAGTAAGAAACATCTGCTACTCCCTGCGATGTGCTGCTTCTTGCTTTACTTCCAGCCTTGGATTTGGGGTATGTATATATCTGATGTGTATGTTGCGTACACTTGCCTAGATTAGGCGTACCTACTGCTATATCATTTTGGGGAGCCGAAACGTGGATTTTTTTGGGGGGGTAACAAGCTTTTTTCATTTTCCAAGTCCCGCGGTGCCTGCCTGTTCTCGTTCCCTGATCTGTGCAGCTAATGCACCCAGACAAGCCACCATTGTTAGTGGAGTGCAACTATAACTGTTCATATATATATATATATATATATATATATAATAAAAAGGTCAGTTGGCACTCCCATAAAAAATGTATGATGGTTGATGCACATCCCATAAAGATAATGCACTTATACGATACCGTTTGGAATCCGGAATCAAGAGACGGCACACAAAGGGGTAGCTGAGAAAGTGTATTTGGTGAAAGGGACACATCATAAACCAAAGTTTCGGTTCTCGTGTAGGGACCTATAGATATATATGTAATTACCGTACTTGTGTATACTGCGCTCAGCACTATGTATAAGTTTCAGTGTTTAAGTCCTCACATTGATATATATATATATATATCAATGTTTTGTCTTTTTTTCTGTGTTACAGACTTCGTGGGACAGGACGCAGCATGACCTCCACAAGTAATACGTGTGTGTGTGTGTATATGTATGTACACAGAGTAAATGAGTACTTCCGTATTGGGTGATTTTTTTTATATATATATATATATATATATATATATATATATATATATATATATATATATATATATTACTGCTCTGTTCTCCTGTGTACACGCTCCGTCACATGCACACTGCCAGTATACACAGCACTGTGATTCACATGCACACTGCCAGTATACACAGCACTGTGATAAACTGCACATGCACAGTGACTCCTGCCCTGCAGAGCTGACAATCTAATTTGTACTTGGCTCGGCAGCATACTCTGCTACCTCACTAGATCTTAATCCCCTTCATACAATTGGTGGCAGTAATGTGGACCCTTATAAATCTGAACGGCTGTCCCTGTGTCCGAATCGGGGGCCCGTCGCGTGTCCCAGGATTGTGTGGCCCCGCAATAAGATTATCCGTTCTCCCCCCGATCCGCGTGTCCCAGGATTGTGTGGCCCCGCAATAAGATTATCCGTTCTCCCCCCGCTCCGCGTGTCCCAGGATTGTGTGGCCCCGCAATAAGATTATCCGTTCTCCCCCCGATCCCCGTGTCCCAGGATTGTGTGGCCCCGCAATAAGAGTATCCGTTCTCCCCCCGATCCCCGTGTCCCAGGATTGTGTGGCCCCGCAATAAGAGTATCCGTTCTCCCCCCGATCCGCGTGTCCCAGGATTATGTGGCCCCGCAATAAGAGTATCCGTTCTCCCCCCGATCCCCGTGTCCCAGGATTGTGTGGCCCCGCAATAAGAGTATCCGTTCTCCCCCCGATCCGCGTGTCCCAGGATTGTGTGGCCCCGCAATAAGAGTATCCGTTCTCCCCCCGATCCGTGTGTCCCAGGATTGTGTGGCCCCGCAATAAGATTATCCGTTCTCCCCCCGATCCACGTGTCCCAGGATTGTGTGGCCCCGCAGTAAGATTATCCGTTCTCCCCCCGATCCGCGTGTCCCAGGATTGTGTGGCCCCGCAATAAGATTATCCGTTCTCCCCCCGATCCCCGTGTCCCAGGATTGTGTGGCCCCGCAATAAGAGTATCCGTTCTCCCCCTGATCCCCGTGTCCCAGGATTGTGTGGCCCCGCAATAAGAGTATCCGTTCTCCCCCCGATCCGTGTGTCCCAGGATTGTGTGGCCCCGCAATAAGAGTATCCGTTCTCCCCCTGATCCCCGTGTCCCAGGATTGTGTGGCCCCGCAATAAGATTATCCGTTCTCCCCCCGATCCGCGTGTCCCAGGATTGTGTGGCCCCGCAATAAGAGTATCCGTTCTCCCCCTGATCCCCGTGTCCCAGTATTGTGTGGCCCCGCAGTAAGATTATCCGTTCTCCCCCCGCTCCGCGTGTCCCAGGATTGTGTGGCCCCGCAATAAGATTATCCGTTCTCCCCCCGATCCGTGTGTCCCAGGATTGTGTGGCCCCGCAGTAAGATTATCCGTTCTCCCCCCGATCCACGTGTCCCAGGATTGTGTGGCCCCGCAGTAAGATTATCCGTTCTCCCCCCGATCCGCGTGTCCCAGGATTGTGTGGCCCCGCAATAAGATTATCCGTTCTCCCCCCGATCCGCGTGTCCCAGGATTGTGTGGCCCCGCAGTAAGATTATCCGTTCTCCCCCCGATCCGCGTGTCCCAGGATTGTGTGGCCCCGCAATAAGATTATCCGTTCTCCCCCCGATCCGCGTGTCCCAGGATTGTGTGGCCCCGCAGTAAGATTATCCGTTCTCCCCCCGATCCACGTGTCCCAGGATTGTGTGGCCCCGCAGTAAGATTATCCGTTCTCCCCCCGATCCGCGTGTCCCAGGATTGTGTGGCCCCACAGTAAGATTATCCGTTCTCCCCCCGATCCGCGTGTCCCAGGATTGTGTGGCCCCGCAATAAGATTATCCGTTCTCCCCCTGATCCGCGTGTCCCAGGATTGTGTGGCCCCGCAATAAGATTATCCGTTCTCCCCCCGATCCCCGTGTCCCAGGATTGTGTGGCCCCGCAATAAGATTATCCGTTCTCCCCCCGATCCGCGTGTCCCAGGATTGTGTGGCCCCGCAGTAAGAGTATCCGTTCTCCCCCTGATCCGCGTGTCCCAGGATTGTGTGGCCCCGCAATAAGATTATCCGTTCTCCCCCCCGATCCGTGTGTCTTGTCCCCAAAGAACAGAAGACGTCGCGGAACAAGGACGATGCGCCGCACGAGCTGGAGAGTCAGTATATCCTGAGGCTGCCACAGGTGAGAGGGGGTCTGTCACCCGTATAGGGACAAGGGGACACGGTGACACAGACGGAAGCTATGGGACACATATATATTATACATATATTAGATTTGATTGGTAAATAACATGTCCACCGAATTCAACCGATGTTAAATGTAATCGCCTGAAATGCTAATCCTGTATTTATAGGCAAACTAAAAACCCCAGTGTAACGTAACATCATCCAATGATATCACATAAGGGGGGAAATACTTTCCTTCCTGACTCCAAATATTGGCAATCAGATTACTCTCTGGGTCAACATCCTTCCCATGTTTACTTATTTGGTATATCCCTGTATACCTTTCCTTTCTAAAAAGATGTTCAGCCTTTTTTTGAACAAATTTAGTGTATCTGCCATCACAGTCTCCATGGGTAATGAATTCCACATTTTAACTGCCCTTACTGTAAAGAACCCTTTCCTTTGTTGCTGGTGAAAGCTCCTTTCCTCCAACCTTAAGGGATGGCCCCGAGTCCTTTGTACTGCCCGTGGGATGAATAGTTATTTTGAAAGTTCCTTGTATTGTCCCCGAATATATTTGTATATAGTTATCATATCCCCTCTAAGACGCCTCTTTTCTAATGTAAATCTAAGTTAGCTAGCCTCTCCTCATAAGTTAGATTGTCCATCCCCTTTATTAATTTGGTGGCCCTTTTCTAGTTCCATAATGTCTTTTTGATGGAGTGGTGCCCAAAACTGTACTCCATATTCAAGGTGTGGTCTTACTAATGCTTTATAGAGGGGAATAATTATGCTTACTTTCCTTCCATCCATT
Organism: Ascaphus truei; assembly: GCF_040206685.1. NCBI lineage: Eukaryota > Metazoa > Chordata > Amphibia > Anura > Ascaphidae > Ascaphus > Ascaphus truei. The sequence continues at coordinate 33,186,690 of NC_134498.1, forward strand.
CCCCATTTTCTTATTTGCCTTTGCAGCTACTGCCTGACTTTGGGCACTATTGCTAAGCCTACTATCTACAAGCCTGCTGTCTACAAGCCTGCTATCTACAAGCACTCCTAAATCCTTCTCCATTAATTTTGCCCCATTTAATTTGTATGTAGCATCATTATTGTTGCTTCCAAAATACATAACCTTACATTTATCTGTATCAACTCTCATCTTCCATTTACCTAAGTTTCCAGTCTATCCAAGTGACACAGACAGAGGGGAGGAATGGGTAGGGGGACCAGACATATGGGTTTAGCCGGGACAGTCCAGTTTTCTTAGTCTTTGTCCCAGATACCAAGTTTTATAAAACAAAAATCCAATTTTTTGGCCGTTTGCGCATGCGTTATAGGCTCCCGGCCGGCAGGCGCCCATCGCATATGCGCACAAGTGGCTAGCAAATGTTAATCGCGCATGAGCGTCCGGCAAGCACGCGTTTGGCACTTGCAGTTCGTGCATGGGTGGTGGTCGCTTGCATTTCGTGCATGGGTGGTGGTCGCTTGCATTTCGCGCATGCGTGGTGGTCGCTTGCATTTCGCGCATGCGTGGTGGTCGCTTGCAGTTCGCGCATGCGTGTGGTCGCTTGCAGTTCGCGCATGCGTGGTGGTCGCTTGCAGTTCGCGCATGCGTGGTGGTCGCTTGCAGTTCGCGCATGCGTGGTGGTCGCTTGCAGTTCGCGCGTGCGTGGTGGTCGCTTGCAGTTCGCGCGTGCGTGGTGGTCGCTTGCAGTTTGCGCATGCGTGGTGGTTGCTTGCAGTTCGCGCATGCGTGGTGGTCGCTTGCAGTTCGCGCATGCACAAAGTTTGTCCCAGAATAAATATAGTCACCCTAGCAATTGGACATGGAGTCTGTCCCACAACAGGGTGACACTGTGATTCCTGTTTCTTTCCTCTCAGGAATACGCGTCCACCGTCAGGAGAATGGTGCAGGCTGGGAGCGTCAGCACAAAGGACAGACTTTCCATCGAGTTACATCGTACGTAACCACGGAGGAGAAGAGGGCTCTGTACAGTAGCGATGAGGAGGGGGCTCTGTACCATGGAGTAGCTGTGGGAATAGGGGGCTCTGTGCCATAGAGAAGATATGGGATGAGGAGGGGGGCTCTGTACCATAGAGAAGCTCTGGGCTGAGGAGGGGGCTCTGTACCATAGAAAAGCTCTGGGGGGAGGAGGGGGGGGGGCTCTGTACCATAGAGAAGCTCTGGGGGGATGAGGAATGGTCTCTGCACCATAGAGTAGCTCTGGGAGGACAGGTCCCCTCCCGCGGGTAGTGATGTCTCTCTCCTCAGCTGACGGCCGTCACGGGATTGTGCGCGTCGACCGGGTCCCCCTGGGCGCGAAGCTGGTTGACCTCCCCTGCACCTTGGAATGTATGAAAACCATTGACAAGAAGACCTTCAACAAGACCGCCGACCTCTGCCAGGTAAACGTTCCCACCGTCCTGAGAGCCCTCAGCCATGCAGCGCCTTCCACTGAGACAGCCTGCAAATCATTGTCAGGACCCCCCAACATTCCCAGGGGGGAGACGTGCAGGTTATTAATGAGACTAACCAACATTGGCAGATCCTGTTTACATTGGAATTTAAACAGGCCTGAAGCCTGCAGACGCCAGGGAGACCGTCTTATCCTAAACCCCTCTAACCAGGCTCTTAGGACCCCTGTGATGTCAGAGTGGGAGGGGCTTAGCGACCATTCCCCCCTCCGCCCCCCCACCCTCCCTTCCCTGGTTTCTTAATGGGGAGGACAAAATTAGAGACCCAGTTTTTGAGGGATCCTTTCTAAAATATGGAGGGGGCTGTACCTCTGAATTTGAACCTAAATAATCCGGGTATTTGTTTTTTTGGGGGGGTGGCGGCAGATGCTGGTCTGTTCCCTGGACGGTGATCTGTACCCCCCTCTGGAGGAGCCAACAGGCACCAGTGACCCGAAGGCCAACAAGAAAAAGGACAGGGACAGAGAGAAGAAATTCATCTGGAACCACGGGAGTGAGTACACCCCACCCTCAAACCGCAGGATGACACGGAGAGGGACCCCCCATCCTGCAGGGTGACACAGAGGGACCCCCCACCCTCTGCAGGGTGACACAGAGGGACCCCCCACCTGCAGGATAACACAGAGTGGGGACCTCCCCCGCGCAGGGTGACACACAGAGGGGACCTCCCCCCGCGCAGGGTAACACAGAGGGGACCTCCCCCCGCGCAGGGTAACACACAGAGGGGACCTCCCCCCGCGCAGGGTAACACAGAGGGGACCTCCCCCCGCGCAGGGTAACACACAGGGGACCTCCCCCCGCGCAGGGTGACAGAGAGGGGACCTCCCCCCACGCAGGGTGACACAGAGAGGGGACCTCCCCCCGTGCAGGGTAACACACAGAGGGGACCTCCCCCCGCGCAGGGTAACACACAGAGGGGACCACCCCCCGCGCAGGGTAACACACAGAGGGGACCTCCCCCCGCGCAGGGTAACACACAGAGGGGACCTCCCCCCGCGCAGGGTAACACACAGAGGGGACCTCCCCCCGCGCAGGGTAACACACAGAGGGGACCTCCCCCGCGCAGGGTAACACAGAGAGGGGACCTCCCCCCGCGCAGGGTAACACAGAGAGGGGACCTCCCCCCGCGCAGGGTAACACAGAGAGGGGACCTCCCCCCGCGCAGGGTAACACAGAGAGGGGGCCTCCCGCCGCGCAGGGTAACACAGAGTGGGGACCTCCCCCCACGCAGGGTAACACACAGGGGACCTCCCCCCGCGCAGGGTGACACCAAGAGGGGACCTCCCCCTCTCTCCCGCAGGGTGACACAGAGGGGATTTCCCCCTGTGCAGGGTGACAGAGGGGTGGGACCTCCTTCTGACCCCCACCACAGAAGGTGACAAGTGACACAGATAGGAGCTATGTAGATATGTCTTGTCTCCTGTCGTACCCCTGGTTCCTGCTTATAACGCTCCCCCCATCCCCTGTTTATTTCAGTCACCCCCCCTCTAAAGAACGTGCGGAAGAGACGCTTCAGGAAGACCGCCAAGAAGAAGGTGCAGGACCCTGGGGGCGGGTATGGGTGGGGTGGGGGGGGCAGATAAGCGGTGGAGCATGGGATGTGACAGAGTGGGGCAATGCAGATGTATGAGAGAGAATGAGGGGATCTATCTTGGGCCCGCCAAGCAGCAGACAATGTTAGGAGGATGATCGACCTCACTCATCTAGCAAATATTTCTAAAAAGCCCACATTACTGATCTCCTTAGAAAGATGTGGGGTCTGGGGCCCCTGCCTTAGAGGCCCTAAAGCAGATGTCATTCATATCAACAACAGCATGTCGGGGTCTGGAGTATACGGGGGGAAAGTAAGAACCTAGGGCGTGCGCCTTCGCTGTGGTCTCCACTCTGAATGCAGAGTTTACTCCGGGAATGAGGACCGGTCAGAGTAACGTATGGATCTCTAGGGGCATTGTAAGGATAACTTTTTTTTACTAGGCTGAGGACCTTTTTGAGGAATTCCAAGATAAATATAACATACCATCCGCGGAGCTGTTTAAGTACAACCTAACGAGGCGGGAGGTGCAGGCACACGGTAAAAGTAGAGTAGATATACTTCGGAGGCGGTGGTCCGTAGCAGGAAGGGAGTCCTAAAATCCCAAAGTCAGCCCTCGCCTTGACAAAGGCTGTATATTACCGCGGAAACGGTGCTTTGTTTGGCACAATACATTTTGCATCTTAAGTCTGTGTACCTGTATCTATTTCTACCTTAAGTACAATCAATCCAAACTTCCAGTGACAAAGGCGCTTCAGCACTGAATCCCTTCAATATGTAGACAGAAAAAACAGGACGGGATAAGAGGGCAGACAGACTGATGAATGTAGTAAAGTCCCCAAGGGTAAGGTGTATGGTTCAAAAAAATAACCCACCAAACCCTCATTGGGATGGTTCCTGGACTCGCAATAAGTACTCCCAAATGATGAGAAAAGTACTCCCAGAAATCCCTTGATCCTGAAGTCCTGACAGGCGTGCAGCCCAGTGTGGACATGCTGGTCTGGAGAAACACAAGGAGATACTGGCGCACAGCCAAGAGGGGGTCCCAAACAAGTTGAATTAAAAATTAAACTTTATTAATCCATCTAAAAAAATGGAGGCACACACCCTCCTACGCGTTTCGTGTTACAAAAACACTTGATCAAGGAGTATTTTAGGTGGATTAATAAAGTTTAATTTTTAATTCAACGTGTTTGGGACCCACTCTTGGCTGTGCGCCAGTATCTCCTTTTGTTTCTTAAGTACAACCGAGCCTCACATCTCGCCTCCTTTGAGAGGTTACGGTCCGTACGAGGGCGTCAGAAGGGGCTGATTGCGGCTCTATACAGCATCCGAAATTCCCGGGATGTGCAAGCAAAACGTAATTATATGACCCTTTGGGAAAGGGATATTTGGGGCAGAGATCCTGAGGACAGTGCGGAGACCCGGGAGGCGGCAGCGCGCGCATCTATCTGCGCGACTGGCAAGGAAAACGGGCGTAAAATCCTCATGAGATGGTATCTGACCCCGGCCAGATTATCACACAGTTACAAAGGAGCAAGTGCACAACGCTGGAGGGGCTGCGCACACAGGCGCGCGCTTCCATGTTACAGTTACATAGTAGATGAGGTTGAAAAAAAGATATGCGTCCATCAAGTTTAACCTATGCTAAATTTAGACGACAGATACTTTATCCTATATCTGTACTTACTTATTATCCAGAGGAAGCAAACAAAATACCCCAGTGTTATTTCGTCCAATGAGATCCCTATAAGGGAAAAAATAAATTCCTTCCTGACTCCAAGAATTGGCAATCAGATTACTCCCTGGATCACCATCCTTCCCATGTTTACTTATTTGGTATATCCCTGTATACCTTTCCTGTCTAAAAAGATGTCCAACCTTTTTTGGAATATATCGATTGTATCTGCCATCACAGTCTCCATGGGTAATGAATTCCACATTGTAACTGCCCTTACTGTAAAGAACCCTTTCCTTTGTTGCTGGTGAAATCTCCTTTCCTTCAACCTAAAGGGATGCCCCCGAGTCCTTTGTACTGCCCGCGGGATGAATAGTTCTTTTGAAAGCTCCTTGTATTGTCCCCGTATATATTTGTATATAGTTATCATATCCCCTCTAAGACGCCTCTTTTCTAATGTAAATAAATCTAATTTAGCTAGCCTCTCCTCATAAGTTAGAATGTCCATCCCCTTTATTAATTTGGTGGCTCTTCTCTGCACTCTCTCTAGTTCCATAATGTCTTTTCTAAGGAGTGGTGCCCAAAATTGTACTCCATCAAGGTGTGGTCTTACTAATGCTTTGTAAAGGGGCATAATTATGTTTACTTCTTTTCCATCCATTGCCTGTTTAATGCAAGATAAGAGCGTGTTTGGTCCTGTCCATTGATTATGCCTTTACTGGGTCAAAATTAGAGAACAGATGAAACGAGTGTTGGGTATTGATGTTCCTAGTGATCCGGTGATAATGATACTCGGTAAACCTGTCTCAGATGTCCCCCCATCCCACCCGGTAAACCAAATAAACGGATTGATCACCTGCTGCCAGCCGCATGTTGTGCCAACGCACTTCCGTGCAAGCAGACCACACCACCCCTACTCCGGGCTCTCAACGTGAGATTCGGACTGGAGATGGAGGAGCTGCCGGCAATCTTAAACTACTCTATGTCTACATTAAAAGACAATATGGCTTCCATGGAGAGAGGCCTTTCCGGAGGACTGTTCCTCATTACAAACAATTAGCGGACTAGGGGTTAGTTGAGAACTGGTTCATCTGGAGGTGGGGTTATAGTAGCTTGACTATATGGCCGTCGCGTTTCTGATGCGTGCCGCGGAGGTCCGAGGCTCTGATATTCACTGTGTGTTTTCCCTCCCCCCCCTTTTCTCTTTATGTATATTGTGAATATTGAACACTTGTCGCAGTCCCCTCTGTATCGTTTCCCACACTTTATTTTGTAAAAAAAAAAAAAAAGAAGTGGGGGGGGGGGGGGGGGAGAGGGGTTTGAGAAGAGCGAATGAGAGGGGAGAAGTGCGGTTATGCAGGGATGGGGGTGGAGTCTTAATGTTGATGATTCTCTCTTTTTCTTCTCTTGCCTCCCCCCCTTCCTTCCCTCACCCTCTCCCCCCATCTCTTTCCCTCTCCCTCCACCTCTTTCCCTCCCCCCCTTTCCCTCTCCCCGTCTCTCTTCCCCCTCTCCCTTCTTCCTCTTCTGCCCCCTCTCTTGCTCTTTCCTCCCCCCCTCACCCTCTTCCCCCCCCTTCCCTCTTCTCCACCCCCCCTTCCCTCTTCTCCACCCCCCTTTCCCTCTCCCCCCCTCCCTTCTTCTTCCGCCCCCTCTCGCTCTTTCCTCGCCCCTCGCTCTGTCTCCTTTTCTCTTACCCTTCTCCCTCCCCCAGTACATTGAGTCGCCGGACGTAGAGAAGGAGGTGAAGAGATTGCTGAGTACAGACGCGGAGGCGGTGAGTGTGCGTATCCTTCTGTGTGTGTAATAACCTGGCGCCTCGGAGCAACACTCAGGGCCACAGGCTATCGGGGTGTTATGGGGGGGGTCTTCAGGGTTATAGGGGGTTTCGGTGGGGGGGCAGGACCTAAGGGGGGTAACAGAGAGAGGGGGCCTCGGGAGTTATGGGGGGGGAGGGGAGACCTGAGGTGTTGTGCATGGTCCTTGAGTGTTATGGGGGGTTATCAGGAAGGGAGGGCCTCATGGGGTTTTGGCGGGGAGTGGGAGGAGGGGGTTCCTGACGTGTTATGTAGGGTCCTTAGAGGGTTATGGGGGGATTTCAGGGAGTGGGCGGTCCTCAGGGAGGGTTATGGGGGGGTTTCAGGGAGTGGGGATCCTTGGAAAGGTTTATGGGGGGTCTTGTTTTCCCTTGACCCCCCCCTCAGGCTGGGAGGTGATTGCTGAGGACGAGTCTAAAGAGGCTGAGAACCTGACCGGGCTGGACAGCTCCCCCGGGATGTCTGGGATTAAACAGGGGCGCGGAACCAATGGTATATACTGTGTGTGCGCGCATAGTGTGTAGTGTGTGTGTGTGTGTGTGTGTGTGTGTGTGTAGTGTAGTGTAGTGTGTGTGTGTGTGTGTGTGTAGTGTGTGTGTATATTATATATATATTTTGTACTATCTATATACTCTATGTATATACATATGTACACACTATTTACTGTAATGTATGTAGTGTGTTGTATATTTTGCGTGTGTGCGTTGTCAGCTCTTGGGAGTAGCGCTGTGTAATCTCTCTCCCCCCTCCCCCCCCCCCCCCCAGTGGAGCGGGATGAGCTGCGTCAGATCTTTAACGATATCAGCAGCAGCGATGAGGAGGAGGAGGAGGGGGAGCGTCAGGAGGAGGAAGATCTCAACATCATGGAGACCGAGGAGGAGATGGGGGAGCAGAGGAGGCACCAGGACGGACAGAGACTGCAGGAGGGGGGGACCAACCAGATTGGTGAGAGACTGCAGATGGGAGGACTGGAGGGGGTGCAGGGAGAGACGGGAGGGGGGGGGTGAGAGACTGCTGGAGGGGCGAGGGGAGCAGAGATGGTAGGATGGGGGGAAAGGGTGAGATGTGTAAGAGAGGACATCACTTATGCATGCTCTGTCACAGTCACCCACTTGGTGACACCAGAGCCCCTGTCACTCTGCCGGTAACACTGGCTCCCCCCCCCCCCCAGTGCTGGAGCTGCAGAAGCAGGTGGAAAATCTACAGAACAAGCTGCGAGAAACTCAGGAGAGAAGAAAACGTCAGGAAGAGCTAATCATGAAGGTGGAGAATCTGGCACTGAAGGTGAGGAGGCTGGGTGTGTGTGTCAGTCTGTCTGGCACTGCCCCGTGTGTGCATCTGTTTGGCACTGCGTGTGTGTGTGTCTGTATGGCACTGCCCTTGTGTGTGTGTGGGGGGGGCGGGGGTGGAGGCTGGCACTGTGTGCGTGTGTCTGTCTGGCACTGCCTGGGTGCGTGTGTGTGCGTGCGTGTCTGTCTTGCACTGCCGCTCTGTGGGTGTGACGGGGAGGCTGGCGCTGCTGTGTGTGGGGGGAGGCTGGCACTGCCTGTGTGTGCGAGCCCATGTCTGTCTGGCACTGCTCGGAGTGGGGGGGAGGCTGCCACTGTGTGGCAGACTGGCACTGCTGCCCTTATCTAAAACTGACCTCCCCCACCCCCTCTCTCTCTCAGACTCGCCTGCAGGCCGTGCTGGATGAGTTCAGGCAGCAGGAGGACAAAGAGAAGCAGCAGGTGAGTGGTTACTGAAGACATGCTTTGTGCCGTGCATGGGGGGGGTCGCTAGCGGCGTGATGCTCTGCAGACCATCTGGTGACCCTGGGGCAGCAGGGGGGGTTGCCATCGGGGAGGGAGGAGAGTGTTGGTGACCCTGGGGTGGGGGGGAGAGTTGGTGACCCTGGGGTGGGGAGAGAGTTGGGGACCCTGGGGTGGGGGGAGAGAGTTGGGGACCTTGGGGTGGGGGGGAGAGTGTTGGTGACCCTGGGGTGGGGGGGAGAGTTGGGGACCCTGGGGTGGGGAGAGAGTTGGGGACCCTGGGGTGGGGGGAGAGAGTTGGGGACCTTGGGGTGGGGGGGAGAGTGTTGGTGACCCTGGGGTGGGGGGGAGAGTTGGGGACCCTGGGGTGGGGAGAGAGTTGGGGACCCTGGGGTGGGGGGGAGAGTTGGGGACCCTGGGGTGGGGAGAGAGTTGGGGACCCTGGGGTGGGGGGGAGAGAGTTGGGGACCCTGGGGTGGAGCTCACTGGGTCCTGCAGACTGACCCTGATTTGTGTCTGTCCCCTTCAGGTGACATCTCTTCAGGAGCAGCTGGAGGCTCTGATAGAGAAGTGAGGGGCTGACTGTCAGCACTGAGACCAACAGCGGGAGCTGACTGTCAGCAGCGTGGGATTAAGGACGCGGTGTTCTGTGTGTAGCTGTCTTTTTGTGCTTTTATTATTAACTGTGAATAAAGGCGTCAAAAATACTGTGAGCGGGAGATGTGTGTGCGGGGGGACACAGTGACAGATATATGGGACATGGAGTCTGTTCCTCCCCCGCCGGGTCTCACAGACAGAGGGAGCTATGGGACATGGAGTCTGTCCCTCCCCCGCCGGGTCTCTCAGGCAGAGGGAGCTATGGGACATGGAGTCTGTCCCTCCCCCGCCGGGTCTCACAGACAGAGGGAGCTATGGGACATGGAGTCTGTCCCTCCCCCGCCGGGTCTCACAGACAGAGGGAGCTATGGGACATGGAGTCTGTCCCTCCCCCGCCGGGTCTCTCAGGCAGAGGGAGCTATGGGACATGGAGTCTGTCCTTCCCCCGCCGGGTCTCACAGACAGAGGGAGCTATGGGACATGGAGTCTGTCCCTCCCCCGCCGGGTCTCACAGACAGAGGGAGCTATGGGACATGGAGTCTGTCCCTCCCCCGCCGGGTCTCACAGACAGAGGGAGCTATGGGACATGGAGTCTGTCCCTCCCCCGCCGGGTCTCACAGAGAGAGGGAGCTATGGGACATGGAGTCTGTCCCTCCCCCGCCGGGTCTCACAGAGAGAGGGAGCTATGGGACATGGAGTCTGTCCCTCCCCCGCCGGGTCTCACAGAGAGAGGGAGGTATGGGACATGGAGTCTGTCCTTCCCCCGCCGGGTCTCACAGACAGAGGGAGCTATGGGACATGGAGTCTGTCCTTCCCCCGCCGGGTCTCACAGACAGAGGGAGCTATGGGACATGGAGTCTGTCCCTCCCCCGCCGGGTCTCACAGACAGAGGGAGCTATGGGACATGGAGTCTGTCCCTCCCCCGCCGGGTCTCACAGACAGAGGGAGCTATGGGACATGGAGTCTGTCCCTCCCCCGCCGGGTCTCACAGACAGAGGGAGCTATGGGACATGGAGTCTGTCCCTCCCCCGCCGGGTCTCACAGACAGAGGGAGCTATGGGACATGGAGTCTGTCCCTCCCCCGCCGGGTCTCACAGACAGAGGGAGCTATGGGACATGGAGTCTCCCTCCCCCGCCGGGTCTCTCAGGCAGAGGGAGCTATGGGACATGGAGTCTGTCCCTCCCCCGTTCAGACCCTGCCAGAAACTGCACCCGCCAGAGCAAAAACTGCCGGGCGAGAGGCAGCGAGGGTAACGGGATGGAGGCGATAAAGGAGGGAGGGGGCAGATATTTGACATGAAGGATGACAATCCCGTTTCATGGAGGCACGAGGCATTTGAAAATCAGATTTTATTTTAGGGTAGAAAGAGACTATTTTGGCTTCATCGCGAAAAAATAAATATTCCCAACGAGAGCTTGTTACTGGTTAGAATTAGAAGGGAGTTGAGTCAGCAGCCAATCAGAAACGGGGGAGGATATTTGGGTAACGTCAGTAACATTCAGGGCCCTCACCTAGAAATCTGCCCCAGAAAACTACCTCCACCCAAAAACTACCTACAACTTACCCCCGACCCAACGCTACATACCTCCCCCAACCACAACATTGTTACCCACAACTGCCCCCTACCCAGAAATCTTCCCCTCGCTAATTTCCCTATCACTCCTATTGCGCAATAGAACCGCTCCCTATAACTCCGCAGACTCAGGGAATTAAAACATATTAATCGTCTCTCGTTCTCTGTAAAAGTTAGTCCCGAGTAATGAAAGCTGTAAGAAAAGAGGAGACCACGGGTGGTGGTTAAGGTGTTAGGAGAGCTGCCGAGGGGTCCACCATCGTCCTTCTTACGAGGGTCCTGGTTCGGAATTAGCTTGGGCCTTGCAAATCCTTACCCAGAATCCTCTGCTTCTTAGTGGAAAGGTCAGGCTTGGCATGGTGGGACTAGGCCTTTGTTGGTTAATGATGTCAAGAGCATTCTGCTTGAAGCTACCCACAATTTTCTGCTTCTTCTAGGCTTTTACTCCCCAGAATCCTTTGCTGGTTAGTTGGTTTGGGGGGGTTCTTCACATGGGCAACTTGGCAGTGGAAAGGATGGGCCTCTTACCCACAACTCCATGCTTCTAAGTGGAGAGGCTTGTGTTACGCAGAATCCTTTGCATCAACAATGGCCTGGGCTAATTACCCACAATTCTCTTAGGCTGTGCAGGAAGTTGCTTCAGAAGCTTGTGATTGTCTGGGTTACCCAGAATCCTTTGCTCCCCCTCAGTTGATGAACCACATTGACGTCTCACCCTTTCATCGGTTGAAAGGGTGAGACGCCTTGAGCTTCCCTTTCTACAAATAAAGGTGGACCCCCCCTTCCTCATCTTGCCCTCTTCTCCAATGGGTGGGTGGCCTGTGTCACAAAGGCAGCGTCTGGGACTTCACCCGCATGATGTCAGTGTCTGGAAGAAAAAACGGACGTCACAGTTTAATCATCACCGACCAATGAGATTGCTCTGTTCTGCAACGCTCAATGACCTCACTGCCCGGAGCTTTAAGACACAGAGAGCTGTGATTGGCTCAGGTTGTGGAAACACTATCCTGCCCCCATCCCTCGGCTATCAGGATTATCCATTCAGCTGCTGTTCACAGGAGGATCTCAACTCACATTTCAATGTCAAACAAACAGGTCTGTAAACAGTTTTTTTTTAGGATGTTAATAGGGTCAGCGGAACCACCCCGTGCTGGGATAATATAGGAATCTCATGTGGGAGACACTCTAAGGTAATAGGGTTAGCAACACCTCCCTCTGATGGGGTACGAGGGCGTCACACACGGGATTCCTATACATGAATAAACTGTTATTTTATGGGATTATCTAACCGACATTAAGGTGAGTATAAGGGGTCTGGTTACCTCTGGTGGTGGGAAACGCATTTCTGAGCTTCTCCATTATATCCTCCAAACACAAACCCACATCCTTCGTCCGACTTTCCACATCATCTGGGGAGAGGTAGCAAAGGAGGGAAAGGGGGTCATACTACAGAAGTCTATATGGGGGCAGCCGGCGTGTCTTATAATGTTCTACTCCTGTAAGTAAAGATGACTGTGTCCCATTAAGGGTGAGATGTAATGTGACGTGGGGCGTCTCCCGTACCTGCTGCCTCAGTATCGGGGGTTCCCCCAATTTTCTCTCCGGTGCACTTGCTCTCTGAGTCTGGAGAGGAAGACGAGGAGGAAGAAGACGGTTTCCCCTCATCTGTGCTGGGCTGGAAAATGCAGAGACCCCGAATGTATAAGATCCTATATAAACCTTAAATACACGTTCCCATGCATGCTAAATGCACCTCTACTTGTAGTAGCAGCTCATGATACCCCTTTTCCATTTTACCCTTAAACCTGTAGTAGCTGCACCCTCTACCCCTGTACCTGTAGTAGCAACTCCCTCAGTCGGTGTAGCTGGGACTCGAGCTGCTTGTTGTGGTCCTCCAGAATCTGCATGCGGGTCTCCAGACGGTTCTTGTGGTGCCGCAGTATCCGGGCTTCGCTCAGCAGTTCCTCGCTCTGTGCTTCCCCCCCACCGCTGCCCCCCGAATCCGGAGACACCTCCCCCAGCACTGCTCCCTCCCCCGCCTCCGCGTGCTGCCACTTCAACCGCTTCAGCTCCCCCTGGAGGATTCTGGGTAGAGGAAAAAGCGTCTGAGTGCCTTATTAACATCTTATTGCAGGAACCGAGCTCCTGAGTGCCTTATTGCCCCTGTAATATCTCATTGCAGTAACCCAACTCCTGAGTGCCTTATTGCCCCTGTAACACCTCATTGCAGTAACCCAGCTCCAGAGTGCCTTATTGCCCCTGTAACATCTTATTGCAGTAACCCAACTCCTGCGTGCCTTATTGCCCCTGTAACACCTCATTGCAGTAACCCAGCTCCAGAGTGCCAATTGCCCCTGTAACATCTCATTGCAGTAACCCAGCTCCTGAGGGCCTTATTGCCCCTGTAACACCTCATTGCAGTAACCCAGCGCCTGAGTGCCTTATTGCCCCTGTAACACCTCATTGCAGTAACCCAGCGCCTGAGTGCCTTATTGCCCCTGTAACACCTCATTGCAGTAACCCAGCGCCTGAGTGCCTTATTGCCCCTGTAACATCTCATTGCAGTAACCCAGCTCCTGAGTGCCTTATTGCCCCTGTAACATCTCATTGCAGTAACCCAGCTCCTGAGGGCCTTATTGCCCCTGTAACATCTCATTGCAGTAACCCAGCTCCTGAGGGCCTTATTGCCCCTGTAACATCTCATTGCAGTAACCCAGCTCCTGCGTGCCTTATTGCCCCTGTAACATCTCATTGCAGTAACCCAGCGCCTGAGTGCCTTATTGCCCCTGTAACACCTCATTGCCGTAACCCAGCTCCCGAGTGCCTTATTGCCCCTGTGGTACCTGTTCTCGTGCTCTAGGTGAGATAGAATCTTCTCCAGCTCCCCCTGCTCCTCCTCGGGGTTTAGTTCCCCCGTTGGGTCCCGGTCTGTGATGGGGCTGGAGTGACGAAGCAAGTACTGATCATCGTCTCTAGGGGTGGAAGGACAACATAGGGTTAATAGGGTCAGTGACACTCCCTGTGATGGGATAAGAAGGCGTCTCACACATGGGACACTCACAGACTGTCATCTGGAGAGAGACTGTCGGCGAAGAATGAACAGTTCTGACTTTCCATCTCAGCGAGCCTGCAGAGGAAAGGGTTAATACACATAACATAACCCCTATATTGCCACACACACAATGCCAGCCTTCCCCTCTCACAGACACAGCGGCAGTGCCAGACTCCCCCTCTCTCACACACGCAGTGCCAGCCTCCCCCTCACACACACAGCGACAGTGCCAGCCTCCGCCCTCACACACCAGTGGCAGTGCCACATATGCAGTGCCAGCCTCCCCCTCTCACATACAGCGGCAGTGCCAGCTTCCCTCACATACAGCGGTAGTGCCAGCCTCCCCCCTCCCACACACAGCGGCAGTGCCAGCCTCCCCCTCTCACAGACACACAGCGGCAGTGCCAGCCTCCCCCTCTCACATACACACAGCGGCAGTGCCCGCCTCATTCTCACACATACAGCGGCAGTGCCAGCCTCCCCCTCTCACACACAGCGACAGTGCCAGCCTCCCCCCTCACACACACAACGGCAGTGCCAGCCTCCCCCTCACACACAGGAAGGGGAGGAGCTGTGAGCCAAGATGGCGGCAGACCCTGGAGGAGGGAATAGAGTTGGAACCAGGTCTCAAGCTAATCTGAATGCGGATAAGAAAGTTTCCCTGGAAGCTAAAGTGCAGAAATGTTTGCAAAAGAAAGAGTCAGAAAATATAGAAAAAGAGATGAATGAAAATGTTGGGCAGAAAGAAACTGAAATAGAGAATACTGAAAGTACTCAGAACCAGACGGGTAAGAGAACTGCGGCTAAAACCAGCCAAAGGTCTAATGCACAGGCAACTGCAGCTACACTTGACATAGAGACCCCGCAAGCAACTGCACCTGACACTGTATACAACTCTGATACAGAAACTCTGCATACAACTGTACCTGACACGGAGACCCTGCAAGCAGCTGAGGGTAGCAGACAGGTGCAGGAATTAGCAGCCACACCCAAGGCAGACACACTACGAACAGCCCAGGCTGAGAGCCTGAATAATGCTGGCAATACACCTGAGACAGAGCAGCAAACAGCCCAAGCACAGGAAGAAGTGTCTGAAGTGGAGAACGCTGAAGCAGTAGAGGCTTTTGAGGCACAAGAAATGGAGATTCCTAAAGTGGGAGAGAAATCCATACAGCCTGCAGCAGTACCAAAACCCTTAGCAGAAACAGGAGCGGCAAAGTCCTTAGGTGAAGCAGGAACTGCAGCAAAACCAACAGGAGCGGCTGAGCCAGCTCCCCCACAGCAGTCAGCATGGAATACAAGACGCCCAGGTACATCTTATTTGTCATTTGATGATGCCAGAAAGCGCAGGAACGTTGCATTATTGTGCGGATATGGTTCCTATACCGGACAGATTTGTTGTAGGAAAAGACTTGATCAAAGTTTCTCTTGGCTTCCAACCCAGTGAGGTTTATGCTTTGTTACATGCTCCTAATAGCAGAAACTATGAAGTTAGCATTAAGACACCAGAAGGGCTAGAAAAATTCTGGTTTCATTACAGAGAAGTGGAGGATAATCCAGAATGGGAATTCTTTAAAAGTTATCCAAGTATCTCGCCCTGTGACCATGGAAGTGAATATTATCTTTGATATTGAGACTGTAGCGGTTGAAGATATACGTTTTTGGCTACAAAGACAGTGCGATGTCCAGTCTAGTCCAGTGAAAAATATGGATGCTGAAGGTTTCTGGAATGGGGGCTACAAGTTTAAAGTTAAGCTCAGATACACACACAATGTGGCATGTCACCTCCCAAACGCCATATATATTGGAAGGGACCGCGGGCGATGTTTTTATTGGGGACAGTCTAAAAAATGTTTTAAATGCGATTCCCCCAGGCACTTAAGCTCAGCATGTGACAAAATCAGGTGCACTTTATGTGGTTCAATTGGTCATCACAGCTCTGAGTGTGACAAGGACATTGTCTGCAGCCTGTACTATAAATGTGGTCATTCCTTTAAAGATTGCCCAGAAGCCGAGCACAACTATTATACGCAGAAGGAAATGTGTAGTGTACAGAATACAGCATCTCCTATACTGCATAAAGAGAATACCACAGAGTCATCAGAAAGTCTTCAACTTGCACCTGCAGAAGAGGTTTTAAAGTCTCTGGGTCTGACATATACGCTTCCAGCCCAAAGGGGGTCAGACGGAGAACACAGGAGCGATCTGAGTTTTGTACCAAACACAGAGAATTCTACTCAGGAAGGTGATGTAACCCACAATGATGGCGACGAACCCTGCAAAGATGGCGGCGAACCCTGCAATGATGGCGGCGAACCCTGCAAAGATGGCGGCGAACCTCGCAAAGATGGCGATAATGAATGGGAAACAATAACAAATAAAAACAAGACTGCCCAAACTAGCTCAGCTGGAAAGAAAACTACACAAACTGTCCAAGAAGAGATCTCGCTGCACAATACCTATGAGGTATTGGAGGAAAAGAAACAAAACAAAGAAAATAACCCCTCCAAAAAGCGCTAACCTACACTAAAACAAATTAATATGTGCTAACGATAATGTGCTAAACAATATGTGTCGTTGTGAACATCAAGGTGAGAACAAAATCTATAACATAAGCAGCTTGGTGACAATATGACAGGCTATTCCAAACCTGGTAACAAAAGTGCACAAACAAATATAAAGTCCCCAGCGCTATAAGTCCAAGATACCGTGACCTTAAAGGAAGTCTCTGATCTTTCAAGATGGTAGTTGGGCTTGATAAAGATGTTTCAGATGGGACGGTGTCTTTGATGTAGATGATTACACCTTCTGAAATATAGATGACAGACACACCTGATTGCGCAGCGTATTTCTACAATCAGATCCCTATCTAAGATAATACAGAATCTTACTCACATGAGTTATGTCTGTAAGTTCATTGGAGAGAATCTGTGGTGGCTCCCCTTCTCCTCTGTTCCTCTCACGAACCCCCGTGTGGAGACAGCTTACTGGGATCAATCACAGTCCTCAATGACGTCAGGGATAGTTCCGTTGCGACACCCCCACCGACGTGAGATAAGATGGGCACAATATGGTGTAGTATGCAATTACTTTATTGGGCGCATCCTTGAGATAGTATTTCTTGAGGGAAATTTTCCTCAGAAATCCTCTGTCTCTGCAGTTGTGGAGAGAGAAAGAGACAGAGGATTTCTGAGGAAAATTTCCCTCAAGAAATACTATCTCAAGGATGCGCCCAATAAAGTAATTGCATACTACACCATATTGTGCCCATCTTATCTCACGTCGGTGGGGGTGTCGCAACGGAACTATCCCTGACGTCATTGAGGACTGTGATTGATCCCAGTAAGCTGTCTCCACACGGGGGTTCGTGAGAGGAACAGAGGAGAAGGGGAGCCACCACAGATTCTCTCCAATGAACTTACAGACATAACTCATGTGAGTAAGATTCTGTATTATCTTAGATAGGGATCTCATTGGAGGAAAAGAGTTGGGGTGAAAAGATGGATGACGCAGACCCCGATATGTCGGACAGTCAGACCTCGCAGCCGTCTGGATCTATTCAGGACAAATAAGAGAGATCTGCCATCAGAGAGTCCCCCCGGGAGAAAGAAAATGGTCAAAAAGAAAAATGGTGCAAAAAAGAAAAAAAAAAGGTGGTGGTGATTCACTAAATGTGCCAAAGTGCCCCTCTCCGCTGAAGGCAGCAACTAATTAATGTGTATAGTATTAAGGGGAAAAGATACAGACTCAAGTCTTTTCTAGTCTAAAGGACATTAAGAATTAGATTTTCTTTTTGCAGGAAACTTGCTTGATTACTTTGTGTTATTTATCTATCAGTAACGTGTATATACCAGAGGGGAATCTGAGAGGTTGGAGAGATGCGTTTAGATATCTTTGAAAAGGGAATCTCTCTAAGATAAATGTAATGTTTGTGATTCTCTGGATGCTATTCTGTGAGTATTGTGTGTATTTGTAAATAATTGTATTTTGTATTTAAAATTAAAAAAAAAGATCGCACACGCACACACGCACACACGCACACAAACGCAGTGCCAGCCTCATGCACACACACCTGCTTGCAAAGTGCTCTATCCGTGAATGAGTGTCGGCGTGAGGCAGCATCGGGGAGGAGGCCGATCTAAAGGAAACGTATCAAAGCAGTATTAATATTTTCAGGGTTTTTAAAAATGGTCGCCACTTTAAGTTGTGTAACCCAGCCCTGATCACTGCAAATCTGTAATCACCAACTAATGCGCACTGTAGGGTCAGTGACAAAAGACTGTTCATGGTCCCAAGGCTCAACAAAGTATCCGGCGTTCCTCCTTCTCTTACCGTGAACCCCAAAACTGGAACAGTCTACCGGAGACTCTCACATCCACCACCAGTTTAAGTTCTTTCAAAACTAAGGCTGTCTCACATTTTAATCTGGTCTGTAACTGTTTCATACGCCTATAACACATATTATCTTTAACTGTGCATGCAATGTCTTGTATATAATGTATAACCCTGTTCACTTAATGTAACTATGTATTTGTAATCATGTATCTGTCATCATAACTCTGTGCCCAGGACATAGTTGAAAACGAGCGGTAACTCAATGTATTACTTCCTGGTAACACATTTTATAAATAAGTGGTACCTCCCTCTGATGGGGTAAGAGGGCGCCTCACACTCGGGATTCCTATAAGATAATAGGGTCAGTGGCTCACGTGTCGGTGACGTCGGCCTCCAGCACAGACTGCACGGGTAAGTAGCCTCTCTGCGGGTGTCGGCTGAAATACTGGCGCGTCCTAAACTTGTTCTTTAGGGTCGTGGCAAAATCTCTCATCTTCTCACCGGAGGTCGTCTGAATAACGGGAGAGAAGAAACACCGCAGGGTGACACAGACAGAAGGGACCTCCCCCCCGCAGGGTGACGCAGACAGAGGGGACCTCCCCCCCGCAGGGTGACACAGACAGAGGGGACCTCCCCCCCGCAGGGTGACACAGACAGAGGGGACCTCCCCCCGCAGGGTGACACAGACGGAGGAGCTACTCGACATGTAGTCTGTCCCTCCCCCCCGCAGAGTGACACAGACACACTGTGTATATATATATATGTATAGATGTATTTAGCTGCTCACTGGGGTATAATACTCCATGATAGGGTAATGCAGTTTGTTTCCTTTGCTGGCCTGTCCTGTGAGGAAGCATGACTGGCAGATATCCACCCCAAACTGCTTCAGACTGCGGTACCTGGGGGGGAGAGAAGGAGAGAGTGGAGGAGGTGACAAGCCGCACTGTGTAACAGCCAATCCGCCCGGATTGTATGTGCTTTACAAGCGGAGTGACCCGAGGTGCTCACTCCGTCCCCAGCCTGACACATGGGCTTTGCTCTCTGGGTGTAACTCGTCACACCGATCTCGCCCCCTCTGAGGTGGTTTGCAAAACAAATCTACGAGAATTGCCGTTTTTGTAAAAAAATGTAAGTTGGAGGCTTTTTTGACAAAGCGATCGGATTGGCAGAGCCGGAGTGACACCGCTTCTAAGGAAGCCTTGTAGACACGTGTGGACATGTGAGAAGGGCGTACAGCATAGCAAGGCGTGCCAATCCCATCGGCAAGGGCTCTTTAGATGCGGTTTGTCACACTTCGGCGCTACGAGAATAGGAGCCTCAGCGTGTGTGAGAAGAGACCGCGTGAGAGGAGACCGCGTGAGAGGAGACCGCGTGACTTCTTCCCTGCGCTGCTTTGTAGTTTGTTCCCTTTATCGCTTAGTCCCAAGGATATATTATGCAGATGATTGATCTGTGGGCCGGTCACAGCCCTGATGTGCAGTCTTGTATGTGCTGAGCGAGACCACAATCGTACACCGTCCAGCCTGCTGAGCACACAGACGCCTTTATAATGCTGCTGGCGCCTCTTGTGATCTGCCAACCTAACCTTGCACCTTATAAAACCCAATGAGACCGTGGGCTCCCCTTCTGCTCCCTCTATGTGGAGAATACGCGGCATGAATAGCCGGCTGCTGCAATAACCAGAACAGAACGACCTCGCTGGCTCCCTAACGGGACGGGCCCATGAAACTCCCGCATCCAAGTGTCCCTCCTGCCGGAGCTGTCCGGGGCCGCTTACTGGCGCCAGGACAACACATATTAGGCGCCCGGCTCTGGGGACCGAAACGATGGGATATCTTGTGTTTCATGGATTCATAAATAGAAATATTATCATTTTCACTTCTTCTGTGGTCAGTGCCGGTATGTTTTGTGACCTCCGTGAACATGTACACTATTAGATTACCAGTTTATCTAGCACGACTCAAGCCTACTCAGGCACGTACTCATTGAGTGCGGCCATTTTGCCTTTATTCTATTATAAATATATGTATATAGTGTGTAGGTATACATGTATACACACCTGAATCCCTTCATGGGACACTGCTTGCAGACGGAGCACTTTGTCTGGTGTTTGATCTGCTCGGCCAGCGTCACACGGTGCAGGACGGGCAACCATACCAGGGACTGGGGCTCCAGACTCCCCCACTCCAGGAACTGTGACAGCTCCAGGAGGGCCGTGCCATCGCCCTGCCGAAACAGGAGTCACACCAGAGTCATTCCAGTCACACTGGAATCCCCAGCGTCACACCAGAGTAATGCTGGAATCATCAGAGTCACACCGGAATCACCAGAGTCACACCGGACTCACACCAAAGTCAATCCAGAGTAACTTTGCCTTTAAAGCCAATTTAATCAAACCATAGTCAGGCGCTCTAAAGTGAATCCAGTTCCACACAAGCGCCAAGCCCGAGGAAAAGCAAAGCTCGCTGGAGCTGGTTCAGTCAGATCACATTAATAACAGAGCAAACCTGCAGCCAAATCCAATGTAAAGCAAATTCAGGTCACTTAATAACCACGTTCAGAACAAAACCAGAGACAAAGCAAACTGAAGCCAAACCAGATTCAAAATAGAGTCAAACCAGAATCAAATGTGGTCAAACCAGAATCAAACATGAAGCCAAATCAGATTCAAAATAGAGTAAAACCAGTTTGAAATGTGAGCCAAATCAAATGCAAACTGGATTCAAACCTGGGTCAAAACCCATCTCAACTAGTGCAACCCTCCTCCCCCCCCCCCCCCCATCCTGGAGGTACACTCACAAATCTGAAGCAGCTCCTCACGCTCGGCTCCACGTTACTGCCCCCAAAGGCTGCGACCTCCCCAAGCTGGCGGGGGATCTGGATGGCTTCGTTCAGGATGAGGCCCAGCTGTCGCTGGTCACACGTCACCCCGGGGCCCGAAACCTGAGAAAATAAGTCTGAGAGGGGGGAGCACATGGGGGGTTGGCGAAGCGTTAACGCACTTTGAGACACACCTCCCAGCCTACCCTTCCTTTCAGACCTCCCTGAGACTCGCATCCCCCCAGCCTCCCTGAGACTCACATCCCCCCAGCCTCCCTGAGACTCGCATCCCCCCAGCCTCCCTGAGACTTGCATCCCCCCAGCCTCCCTGAGACTCGCATCCCCCCAGTCTCCCTGAGACTTGCATCCCCCCAGCCTCCCTGAGACTCGCATCCCCCCAGTCTCCCTGAGTCTCGCATCCCCCCCAGCCTCCCTGAGCCTCACACTCCCCCAGCCTCCCCTCCCTCCCCTCACACTCCCCCAGTCTCCCCTCCCTCTCTGAGCCTCACATTCCCCCAGCCTCCCCTCGTTCTCTGAGCCTTCCACTCCACCAGCCTCCCCTCCCTCACTGAGCCTTACACTCCCCAGCCTCCCCTCTCTCTCTGAGCCTCACACATCCCCAGCCTCCCCTCCCTCTCTCAGCCTCACACTCCCCAGCCTCCCCTCTCTCTCTGAGCCTCATACTCCCCCAGCCTCCCCTCCCTCTCTGAGCCTCATACTCCCCCAGCCTCCCCTCCCTCTCTGAGCCTAATATTCCCCCAGCCTCCCCACCCTGTCTGAGCCTCATACTCCCCCAGCCTCCCTTCCTTCTCTGAGCTTCACTCACACAGCCTCCCCTCCCTCTCTGAGCCTCACACTCCCCCAGCCTCCCCTCCCTCTCTGAGCCTCACACTCCCCCAGCCTCCCCCCTCTCTGAGCCTCACACTTCCCCAGCCTCCCCTCCCTCTAACCCTCACACTCCCCCAGCCTCCCCTCCCTCTAACCCTCACACTCCCCCAGCCTCCCCTCCCTCTAACCCTCACACTCCCCCAGCCTCCCCTTCCTCTCTGAGCCTCACACTCCCCCAGCCTCCCCCCTCTCTGAGCCTCACACTCCCCAGCCTCCCCTCCCCTCCCTCTAACCCTCACACTCCCCCAGCCTCCCCTTCCTCTCTGAGCCTCACACTCCCCAGCCTCCCCTCCCTCCCTGAGCCTCACACTCCCCCAGTCTCCCCTCCCTCTCTGAGCCTCACACTCTCCAGCCTCCCCTCCCTCTCTGAGCCTCACACTCCCCCAGCATCCCCCCCTCTCTGAGCCTCACACTTCCCCAGCCTCCCCTCCCTCTCTGAGCCTCACACTCCCCAGCCCAGCCTCCCCTCCCTCTAACCCTCACACTCCCCCAGCCTCCCCTTCCTCTCTGAGCCTCACACTCCCCAGCCTCCCCTCCCTCCCTGAGCCTCACACTCCCCCAGCCTCCCCTCCCTCTCTGAGCCTCACACTCTCCAGCCTCCCCTTCCTCTCTGAGCCTCACACTCCCCCAGCCTCCCCTCCCTCTCTGAGCCTCACACTCTCCAGCCTCCCCTCCTTTGCTCTGAGCCTCACACTCCCCAGCCTCCCCTCCCTCTCTGAGCCTCATACTCCCCCAGCCTCCCCTCCAGCTCTGAGCCTCACACTCCCCCAGGCTCCCCTCCCTCTGAGCCTCACACTCCCCCAGCCTCCCCCCTCTCTGAGCCTCACACTCCCCCAGCCTCCCTCTCTGAGCCTCCCTCTCTGAGCCTCACACTCCCCCAGCCTCCCTCTCTGAGCCTCACACATCCCCAGCCTCCCCTCTCTCTCTGAGCCTCACACTGCCCCAGCCTCCCCTCCCTCTCTGAGCCTCACACTCCCCCAGCCTCCCCTCCCTCTCTGAGCCTCACACTCCCCCAGCCTCCCCTCTCTGAGCCTCACACTCCCCCAGCCTCCCCTCCCTCTCTGAGCCTCACACTCCCCCAGCCTCCCTCTCTGAGCCTCACACTCCCCCAGCCTCCCTCTCTGAGCCTCACACTCCCCCAGCCTCCCTCTCTGAGCCTCACACTCCCCCAGCCTCCCTCTCTGAGCCTCACACATCCCCAGCCTCCCCTCTCTCTCTGAGCCTCACACTGCCCCAGCCTCCCCTCCCTCTGAGCCTCACACTCCCCCAGCCTCCCCTCCCTCTCTGAGCCTCACACTCCCCCAGCCTCCCCTCCCTCTCTGAGCCTCACACTCCCCCAGCCCCCCTCTCTGAGCCTCACACATCCCCAGCCTCCCCTCTCTCTCTGAGCCTCACACTGCCCCAGCCTCCCCTCCCTCTGAGCCTCACACTCCCCCAGCCTCCCCTCCCTCTCTGAGCCTCACACTCCCCCAGCCTCCCCTCCCTCTCTGAGCCTCACACTCCCCCACCTCCCCCTCTGAGCCTCACACATCCCCAGCCTCCCCTCTCTCTCTGAGCCTCACTCCCCCGCCTCCCCTCCCTCTCTGAGCCTCACACTTCCCCAGCCTCCCTCTGAGCCTCACACTCCCCAGCCTCCCCTCCCTCTCTGAGCCTCCCCTTCCTCTCTGAGCCTCACACTCCCCCAGCCTCCCTCTCTGAGCCTCACACTGTAGTTTTAACTTCACGTCGCAGTCGCACAGACACACGATTCCAGCCTTAAAGGAGAGGGCTCTGATCCGACCGTTGCGGGCACTGAAGAGAGGGAGATAGAGATGGGTGTTATAGAGAGGTAGTATAGTAGAGGGGTTTATGGGGGTTGTTATAGAGAGAGGGTGTAGTTTTCTCGGGGCTAGTTTGGTGGGGGTGTATATAGGGGCTATATGGGAATGAGTTGCAGGGGTGAATCTAGGAGATGGAGTGTGTTTAGGGGAACGGTATTCACGGTGATGGGGTGGAGGTGTTTAGGATGGACGGTGCGGTTGGAGGTGCTTGAGTGGGGTATGGGACATTGGGTATTTTAGGGGGTATTTAGAGAGTGCTATAGGGGAGTATTTTGGGGGCTCGGGTTTTTACGGGGGGCAGGGATGCAGTGTGTGAGTGGGTATTAAGGGGTAATGCTTGAGGGGGCTATGTAAGGGGATTGGGTGTTTGAGCGGATTATTTAGGGGGAAGGTGTGTGTGAGGGGGGTGTTTGAGGGATATGGTTCTTCGAGGGGGTATTTAGAGGGATAGGGGAAGTAATTGGGGTATTTAAGGGAGATGGGGTGTGTGAGAGTGTTATAAGAGTGAGGGGAGTATTTAGGGGAGTAGGGATGTGTGAGGAGGTAAGGGTGTTTAGGGGGGTATTCATGGGGAAAGGGTACGTGAGCGGGATATTTAGGGGGTAACCCTTTAGTTTGTTGCTGGTGAAATCTCCTTTCCTCCAACTTTAAGGGATGCCCCTGAGACCTTTGTACTGCCCGTGGGATGAATAGTTCATTTGAAAGCTCTGTGTACCGTCCCCGAATATATTTGTATATAGTTATCATATCCCCTCTTAGACGCCTCTTTTCTAATGTAAACAAATCTAATATAGCCTCTCCTCATAAGTTAAATCAGGGGAGTGCAAACTACTGCAGCTGCGCCCCCCTGCCTTCCCTCCGATGGTGCCCACGCTCCCTCCCTTACCTTGATGCGGCGTGAAATGATGCCACGGGGTCATGTGATGTAACGTCATGTGACCTGCAGCGTCATTTGACGCGTGATTTCACGTCACATGACCGTTGCCATGGACACGAGTGACGCCGGCAGAGTCAAGATAAGTGTAGCGTTGCAGAGGCCTCACGCGATCCCCCGGCATGTAATTTAAAAGCCTCGGGGAAGAGCGCAGGGCCTCTGCAACCACCCGCGCCCCCCCAGAAAATCTCCCGCCCCCCACTTTGCACACCGCTGAGTTAGATTGTCCATCCCCTTTATTAATTTGGTGGCTCTTCTCTGCACTCTCTCTAGTTCCATAATGTCTTTGCTTAGGAGTGGTGCCCAAACTGTACTCCATATTCAAGGTGTGGTCTTACTAATGCTTTATAAAGGCATCATTATGTTTACTTCCCTTCCATCCATTCCCCGTTTAAGATATTGCTGAAGCAGGTTCTTCGACTGAGCCACTGATTGAGCCTCCTGTACGCAAGGGATATCCTTAAAACCTGACCTGTTGGGGGGTCCCTCACCTGCTGTCTCTGTAACTCTCCCAACATGCCACTTAGATTGCAAGCTCTCCGGGGCAGGGATTTCCTTTCCTATGGCCTGATTTTTTGTTTGCACTTATTGGAGTATTATTCCCTGTGCTGAGTACATTGTGGCCTCTCTATAAATAAAGATATTTACAGGGGGGTTTGAGGGGGTATTTAGGGGGGTGGGTGGGCATACGTTTTTTTTTTGAGGGGTAATTAGGGGGGTTCCTACCCATCGAAGACGTTGAGCAGCCAGTTGAGGGCCAGGTCCACACACAGCGGCACGTTGACCAGCAGCCCGCGCTCCTCCTCTAACCGCTCGTACACGGAGCTGAGGCAGCGGATCACATCTAACACATCCAGGGAGCGATCTACTGACTGCAGAGCATCGCAGCTAAACAGCTGGGAGACAGAGGGGAGGGTCACCAGGTCCACTGAGGGGGAGGGAGGAGGGGGAGGAGAGAGTGATGGGAAGGGGGGGAGAGAGGAAGGGGGGGAGAGAGGAAGGGGGGGAGAGAGGAAGGGGGGGAGAGTGATAGGAGGGGGGGAGAAGGAAAGAGAGAGATGGGAAGAGGGGGGGGGAGAGGAAATTGGGAGAGAGACCGTGAGAGAGGGGGGAGCAGGGGGAAGAGAGAGAAGGAGAGAGAAAAGAAGGAAAGGGGAGAGAGAGACCGCAAGAGAGGGGGGAAGGAACACGGGGGAGGGAGAGAGAGGAGAAGAGGGAGGGAGATAGAGAGTGGGAGGGAGATAGAGAGTGGGAGAGAAGAGGGGATGGAGGGAGAGTTGGAGAGGAAAGAAACAAAGCGGGGGGGGGGGCGAGAGACCATGTGAGAGGACAGAGGTAGAGAGGAGGTGAGAGGGGGGAGAAAGGAGGGAGGGGGAAGGCAGGGGCGAAAGAGAAAGGAGGGGGGAAAGGGAGAGGAGGGGGGAGGAAGGGGAAAGGGACAGGGCGGGAGAAAGGAGGAGGGGAGAGGAGGAGGGAAAGCGAGAGGAGGTGAGGGAGTGAGAGAAGGGGGTGAGAGAGAGTTGAGGAGGGCAGGAGGGAGGAAAGGGGGAGGAGGGAGGAAAGGGGGAGGATGGGGGACAGAGAGCGAGAGGAGGGGGGGAAAGGAGAGAGAGGAGGGGGAGAGCGGATGGGGGAAAAGAGGAGGAGGGGAGAGAGGGGGGAGAGAGGAGGGGGGGAAAGGGAGTGGAAGGGGGAAAAGAAGAGAGAAGGGGAGAAAGGGTGAGGAGGGCAGGGAGGAGGGGGAAAGGGAGAGGGGTAGAGATAGGATGAAGAGAGGAGGGGGGAGAGGACATGGGAAATACAAGAGGGAGAAAAGAGAGGAGTAGGGAAAGAGAAGAGGGAGGAAAACAGAGCAAAGGGGGAGGTGGGGGAAAGCGAGAGAGGAGAAAGAAAGAGATGGGGAATGGAGAGGAGGGGGCAAGAGAGAGGAGGGGAGAGAGCTGTATTATTACCTGGCCCCAATAATCAGCTTGTTCTCTGTAGATGTGAGGAAATGCTGAACCATGCTCAGTATTACTTTATACTGATCCCAATACTCCCTGCCCCCCAGGCCCTCCTAATAACCCCAGCCCATCT
This sequence comes from Ascaphus truei, assembly GCF_040206685.1. Classification (NCBI taxonomy): domain Eukaryota; kingdom Metazoa; phylum Chordata; class Amphibia; order Anura; family Ascaphidae; genus Ascaphus; species Ascaphus truei. Next base: position 33,213,089 of record NC_134498.1, read on the forward strand.
TCATACCCCCGGCCCCCCACTCACATCTTAGAGCCTTCTGCACGCGGCGCAGTTTCATGGCTGTGCGGTACGCGGAAAACTTAATGTTGTTTAAATCTCCTGAAAATGAGAAAAAGGAGAGAACGTCACAAAACTGGTGAACTTGTCATGTACAGAGCGCGCGAGCTTGTCATGTACAGAGAGCGCGCGAGCTTGTCATGTACAGAGCGCGCGAGCTTGTCATGTACAGAGCGTGCGAGCTTGTCATGTACAGAGCGCACGAGCTTGTCATGTACAGAGCGCGCGAGCTTGTCATGTACAGAGTGCGCGAGCTTGTCATGTACAGAGCGCGCGAGCTTGTCATGTACAGAGTGCGCGAGCTTGTCATGTACAGAGCGCGCGAGCTTGTCATGTACAGAGCGCGCGAGCTTGTCATGTACAGACTGCGTGAGCTTGTCATGCTCGCAGTGACACGGGTGGGGTGATTGCGGTGACACAGGCGGGGAGGTTGCGGTGACACAGATATGGATGGTGCGGTGACATGAGCGGGGAGGTTGCGATGACATGAACGGGGAGGTTGCGGTGACACGAGCGGGGATGTGACATAGCCACCTCACCCAGCGCCTGGTACAGCTCTGTCATCTTTGGGTGGTCCCAGCATGTGGTCTGAGCCTGGTGACTGAGGGGACGAGATCAGAGATTACACTTTATATGGGAAGGGAGAGAGAAGGAAAGGAAGACAGAGGGGGAGAGAGAGAGGAGGGAGGAGTGACAGGGGTAGGGGGGGAGTAAGAAGGGTAGGGGGAGAGCGTATGGGGAAGGGGGAGAGAGGGGGAGAAATAGGGGAGAGAGGAGTGAGGTGGGGAGGGGGGAGAGCGTATGGGGAGAAGGGAAGGGGGAGAGTGGGGGAGTGAAAGAGGGGACTAGGGAGAGAAAGAGAGAGGGGGAGAGATAAAAAGACAGGAAGAGAGAAAGAGAGCATGCAATATAGCAATAGAGGAGGTGGAGGAGTAGAGAGAGGAGAGGAATGAAAAAGATATAGAAAGAGGGAGAAAAAAATGAGAGGGAGAGAGGCATAGTCAGACAGGGGACAGACCTCTGTGTGTCACTCACTTGATGTAATATGGCACCTTGTTGGGGGATATCGCTCTCTCCCACGGGACTTGCACTGATGCTGAAATATAGACGCCAACTTATCACCGTGCCCCCAACCTATCACCGTGCCCCCGACCTATCCCCGTGCCCTCGACCTATCCCGTGCCCTCGACCTATCCCCGTGCCCCCAAACTATCCCCGTGCCCCAACCTATCCTCGTGCCCCCAACCTATCCCGTGCCCCCAACCTATCCCGTGCCCCCATCCTATCCCCGTGCCCCCAACCTATCCCCGCGCCCCCAACCTATCCCCGCGCCTCCAACCTATCCCGTGCCCCCAACCTATCCCCGTGCCCCCAACCTATCCCCCACCTCCCGTGCCCCCAACCTATCACCGTGCCACCAACCTATCCCCGTGCCCCTATCCCCGTTGCCCCCAACCTATCCCCGTGCCCCCCACCTATCCCGTGCCCCCATCCTATCCCCGTGCCCCCAACCTATCCCCGTGCCCCCAACCTATCCCCGTGCCCCCAACCTATCCCAGTACCCCCAACCTATCCCCGTGCCCCCAACCTATCACCGTGCCCCCAACCTATCCCCGTGCCCCCAACCTATCCCCGTGCCCCCATCCTATCCCCGTGCCCCCAACCTATCCCCGTGCCCCCAACCTATCCCCGTGCCCCCACCTATCCCCGTGCCCCCAACCTATCACCGTGCCCCCAACCTATCCCCGTACCCCCAACCTATCCCCGTACCCCCAACCTATCCCCGTGCCCCCAACCTATCCCCGTGCCCCCAACCTATCCCCGTACCCCCAACCTATCACCGTGCCCCCAACCTATCACCGTGCCCCCAACCTATCCCACGTGCCCCCATCCTATCCCCGTGCCCCCAACCTATCCCCGTGCCCCCAACCTATCCCCGTGCCCCCAACCTATCCCCGTGCCCCCAACCTATCACCGTGCCCCCAACCTATCACCGTGCCCCCAACCTATCCCCGTACCCCCAACCTATCCCCGTACCCCCAACCTATCCCCGTGCCCCCAACCTATCCCCGTGCCCCCATCCTATCCCCGTGCCCCCAACCTATCCCCGTGCCCCCAACCTATCCCCGTGCCCCCAACCTATCCCCGTGCCCCCACCTATCCCCGTGCCCCCAACCTATCACCGTGCCCCCAACCTATCCCCGTACCCCCAACCTATCAACGTGTCCCCAACCTATCACCGTGCCCCCAACCTATCACCGTGCCCCCAACCTATCACCGTGCCCCCAATCTGTCATTGTGCCCCCAACCTATCCCCGTACCCCCCAACCTATCCCCGTGCCCCCAACCTATCAACATGTCCCCAACCTATCCCCGTGCCCCGACCTATCCCCGTGCCCCCAACCTATCAACATGTCCCCAACCTATCACCGTGCCCCCAACCTATCCCCGTGCCCCCAACCTATCACCGTGCCCCCAACCTATCCCCGTGCCCCCAAACTATCCCCGTGCCCCCAACCTATCCCCGTGCCCCCAACCTATCAACATGTCCCCAACCTATCCCCGTGCCCCCAACCTATCCCCGTGCCCCCACCTATCCCCGTGCCCCCAACCTATCACCGTGCCCCCAACCTATCCCTGTGCCCCCAACCTATCCCCGTGCCCCCAACCTATCCCCGTGCCCCCAACCTATCAACATGTCCCCAACCTATCACCGTGCCCCCAACCTATCCCCGTACCCCCAACCTATCCCCGTGCCCCCGACCTATCCACGTGCCCCCGACCTATCCCCGTGCCCCCGACCTATCCCCGTGCCCCTGACCTATCCCCGTGCCCCCGACCTGTCACCATGTCCCCAATCTGTCACCGTGCCCCCAATCTGTCACCGTGCCCCCAATCTGTCACCGTGCCCCCAATCTGTCACCGTGCCCCCAATCTGTCACCGTGCCCCCAACCCTTAACCCTAGAAGCACCTGTAGACCGACCCCACAAATGTATAGAGCCCTAAAATCCCTTGTCACCTGCTTGTCACCTGCACATAGGTATTAACCCTATCACTGCCAGAGGGGCCTGCGACACACTGCAGGGACAGTGACAGGATTAAGGGGGACGGCAAGCGACTCCCCCCTTACGGTGATGCGTTGCAACATAAAAGATAATAAGGACTCACAGGACAAGAAGTGCTGAGATTCCGGACCGAAATCACGATGAGCGTCCTGCAACTGCTTGAGACGTTCCCCGACAGAAACCTGAAGAGAGGGAAGGTGTGTATGTGTAAATAAATCGGGTTTTATAGATAGGCATTTGACCTGGTATACATTACAGTCATGTTTATTAGGACATTCATCCTAATTTGATACGTTTTTGTCTGATTATAACTTTTAGCATTAGTATAAGCCTATATTTGCTATTTTTATTGTTCTCCTGGCTCTCCGCCACTCCTTGATAAAGTTTCCAGCCTTTGAATGGTTGATCTACGTTGCTTAGCAACGTTTGGCTATTTAAAGGGCTTCGTTCACATCAATGATTCCCCTGGTGAAGTCCTGATGAAGTCACATGTTGTGACGAAACGCGTTGGGCTGCGTCACTGACGTCACAACGTTAGCCTCGCTGGGACAGCCTCTCAAGCTTCAGCCTCCTCCACAGCTGATCGATAATCGGGTCTGCATTCTCCTTGCTGGTCTTGAATAGAGGGAGACTGAGCAGCTGCTGGGACTCACCGGACCCCCCCCCCCCATCCCACCCTCCCCCACATCCACTGGAGGGTTGTACTAGTCACATTATTTGCTGAGACGCCGAGACAACCTGTCTTCATCTGCTGGAACCGGCTGGTGACTATATGTCGACCAAAATGCTTTGAACCTTTCTACACTTGCGAGTGCAACTTGTATTCCTTTTTAAAATATATGTTTGTTGAACCTTTATTACGCTGCGTGTGCACACTCTCTTGTTTCTCTTATATATAATTATCTCCTTTCTCCACAACATTGCCACAATCGGTCCTTTCCTCTGTCTCTCTATAACCAAAACTCTTATGCATGTCCTCTTCACTTCCCGATTTGGCTACTGCAACCTTCTCCTCTCTGGCCTCCCAACTCCATACTCTACAATCTATCCCAAATCAGTGCCCGTTATCTCACTCTCTTCTGGGTCTGTCTCTGCTACATAATAACTTTGTATATTTTCTCCCTGTACTATACTGTATTATAACTCTGTAAAAGCGATGCATATGTTTGTGGTGCTATATAATAAAACAAAATAAACATATCATCAGCCCTTGTCAATCCGCTGCTGGATGAAGGCCTCCCCAATGACCTCCCAGATGTTGCGGTTGCAGGTACTGCGGTTACAGCCTCTTCTTCACGTGGCACCAACACACTTTCTGATTTCATCCTCCCATCTTACTTTTGGTTGTTTTGGTCTTTTAATCTCTCTTGGATTCCAGTTGAGTTCCATCTGTGTCCAGCGATGGCCATTTCTTCGTGCAATATGTCCGGCCCACCGCCATTTTAATCTCTTCACCCGTGTGATGATGTCACAGACTTTTGTTTGGTTTCAAACCCATTCGTTCTTTTTCCTGTCTCTTCGGGTAATACCCAGCATGCATCTCTCCATAATTCTTTATGTAGTTTGAAGCTTCTCAATTATCTTCGCATTTAGGGTCCAAGTTACACACCCATACGTGAGCACGAGTAGAATACACTGGTCGAATAATAATAATAATAATATATATATATATATAGGGCTCGACAAATTCCCATTCTGGGTATGCACCTTAACCCTGGCTGTGCTCAAAGCTGTGACCATGCAGCAAGCTTAAGCCTATAGGGAACCATGTTAAAAATGGTTATTGAGGCAAAAAGTGACACTGTGTGCTCATTTGCATGTCATTTCCCAGAATCCCTTGCTGCAGTGGAAGTGATGTATGCTGGGTGATAATGGGGAAAGGCGGGGTTGCAGACCTGCCTAAGACATGCAGATGAGCATACAGTTATATTTGCATATATATATATATATATATATATATATACACACACATACATACTGTATACGATATGGAGTATATACCTGCATCTCTGTGTGTATGTGTGTATGTGTATATATATATATATTTATAATATATATATATATATATACACAGAAAGAAGAATGAATAGGTTTGAAATGAAACTAAAGTTTGTGGCATTGTTACACGGGTGAAGATATTAAAATGGCGGTGGGACGAACATATCGCAAGAAGAAATGACCATCGTTGGATAAAGGGAAAATAAAAGACCAAGATGATGACCAAAAGTAAGATGGGAGGAAGAAATCAGATATTTTTTGCAGCAACGTGGAGACGAGGCTGTAACCGCAGTACCTGGGAGATCATGGGAGAGGCCTGACGATGAGGATGAATGTATGCATGGTACCTGCAGCTGTTTCCAGCGGCTGTTTATCTGTTCCAGCTCTCTTGCGTTCTCCATGGACAGATGGACGTCACACAGGGCCAGCTGATGCGCCAGGTCATTTGTCATCTTTACCCCGTCCTTTATAGGCGATAGCTCCTCCTTAAACAGCTGTGATAGGGGCAGGGAGAAGAACATTAGCCCACAGAGTCACGGTGTAACCTGCAGTATAGGCACAAACTGGACGTCCTACCGGTCCTCTCTCTGTCACTGTGCCACCCTGCAGGGGAGGGACAGACTCCGTGTCACTATGTCACCCTGCGGTTGGGAGGGACAGACACTATGTCCCATAGCTCCCTCTGTCTGTGTCACTGTGTCACCCTGCGGGGGAGGGACAGACTCCATGTCCCATAGCTCCCTCTGTCTGTGTCACTGTGTCACCCGGCGGGGGAGGGACAGACTCCATGTCACATAACTCCCCTCTGTCTGTGTCACTGTGTCACCCTGCGGAGGGAGGGACAGGCTCCATGTCCCATAGCTCCTTCTGTATGTGTCACTGTGTCACCCTGTGGGGGGAGGGACAGACTCCATGTCCCATAGCCCCCCTCTGTCTGTGTCACTGTGTCACCCTGCGGGGGGAGGGACAGACTCCATGTCCCATAGCTCCTTCTGTATGTGTCACTGTGTCACCCTGTGGGGGGAGGGACAGACTCCATGTCCCATAGCCCCCCTCTGTCTGTGTCACTGTGTCACCCTGTGGGGGGAGGGACAGGCTCCATGTCCCATAGCCCCCCTCTGTCTGTGTCACTGTGTCACCCTGTGGGGGGAGGGACAGGCTCCATGTCCCATAGCTCCCTTCTGTCCGTGTCATTGTGTCACCCTGTGCTATCTCAGTGTCCCTGTCACCTTGGTGGCCTGGATGTGCTCTGGCAGTGAGTCTATGAACAGGTCCCCTATAGGTTCCCAGGTGCCCTGGACACTCTCAGCCTGTCCCAGGGTGGACCCTGCCTCCCCCATGGAGACCCCAAGATCCTGCAGTTGCTCCAGTGTCCTCTCCAGGTGCCTGTGCTGGTCCAGGCAGCGGGGCGGTCAGTCTGTCCCACAGCTCACTGGCCACACTAGCCTGCTTCCACAGCAGCCGACTGAGACTCTCAGTGCGAGTCCTGGGGGAGGCGTCTACAGGGGGGGAGAAACAAGAGAGTGAGGAGGGGGGAGAGAGAGAAAGAGGATGAGTGGGGTGGGATTGAGAGTTATAGAGTTCAGGGTAGAGAGAGGAGAGATAGGGGAAGAGGGGGTATAGAAAGGAGGGGGAGAGATGATGGGGAAGGAAAGAGAGGGAGGTGGAATAGCAGAGAGAGAGAGGAGGGGGAGAGAGAGTGAGACTGAGGGGGAGAGAAATGTCCCTAATATATGTATATTTTCTAGCTATTAGCGCTCTTATCTCCATGTATTGTTCCCGTCCCTGATTATCTGATCATTAGCGTATTTATTATCACAATTAGTTACAATCACCACGGTATCTCTGCTCTGATTTCTACAATGCTGGCACCGACCCTCTACTAAGGGAAGGGGATGAGACGCTGACCTCACAAGTAGGGGTCGGCTTCACATCCCCACATGTCATTAGATTGTCAGCTCTGTGCTCTATGCTGAGCCACAGAATGTCGAAGCTATGTCAGGATACATGAGTCACATGACCTTAGGGCACGCACTTACCTTTGGCCTTTGTGGACGTCTCCTCCTCTTCATGAAAGGGATGCTGGGTAAGGAAGGTCTGAGCCGACTCTAGCACGGAATATATATAGGGTCCGCGAGACTTTACCTCCTCCATGAACACCTGTGGGGAGAGGGAGGAATGTGTGTATATATATATATATATATATATATATATATATATATATATATATATATATATATACATTGTTATTTTTGCCACAAGTCCAGAAGAACTCCAGCAATGAAGCAAGTAAGATTGTGGACCTCCATATGAATCTCAGCAAGACCAAAGCAATTAACAGATGTGTAAACTCTACAAATATATATATATAAGGAAAATATATACACTCACAGTGTGCTTGTCCTTGGCTTGCTGCACGGTCCCCAGTTCCCCGCGGAGCGGTAGTTGTGCTGACAGCTCCTCATCTTTCTGCCCCAACCAGTCAATGATTTCCTGCAGGGGGGGCTGCAGTTTGATGCTGTGATCCGAAAATGCCTCGAGATGCGCCCTTCGGGAGACAGAGGAGGGAGAGAGAGAGAGGGGGAGAGAGAGAGGGAGAGGGACTTAATGCCAGGGACGTGTTTAGTGACTTAAAGGGTCAGGCCCAATGTACGGGCAAAGTGACCTAATGACAGGGACGTGTTTAGTAGTTTAAAGGGTCAGTCCCAAAGTAGGGGGAAAGTGACCTAATGACAGGGACGTGTTTAGTGGGTTAAAGGGTCAGTAGGTTTCTAGTTTCGCTGGGTAAAGGAACGGAGCCTGGGAGGTCAGTGTGACATGTCGGCCCCATTTTGCAGCAGAGACCCCATACCTCAGGCTGTGTGATTTTTTCTTTATTTGGCTCCAACAATAGTTCATATCGGACGGAATTCGGGGTCCTGCAACTTCTTCACTATTCAGG